>NC_133619.1:591302195-591602195 GCF_048593235.1 Sminthopsis crassicaudata | reverse complement strand
ATACTTGTTGACTAGACTAGACTTGGCATGACTTGACTAAGGCACATATTGGGAGGTATGAACTCTGAGGTGCTTTCCAGCTGTGAATCACTAGTTATTTAAAAATATATGCCTCCTGTGTCTTATTGTCCCAGTGCTATATACCAAGGACAGTAACTACTGAAGTTTTAAAAATTGAGTCTGTAGCATGTCTGCCTTTGATGGTGATACAATGCCCTTGCCCAATAAAGGACACACATTTCCTTCACTTAGCCCACAGTCAGGGGCCTGCACTCCCCATTTTGCATAAGTCAGAGCTGTAGAACTGACAGGATGCTAGCAAGCTTGCAGACCCCGTTCCAAAAGCTCCAGCAAGCAAAGCATGGTCATTGCTTTTTCCCAGGCTTATTGTTTGAACAATAGAACCTTCAATGGAATTCACCAGCTAACTTTTCTACTTTTCAGTCACTTGAGTCCCAAACCCTTCATTGCCCTCAGATTCTCTTCTGTATTTGGATCTGTACTGCTGTCTGTGGCCTTGAGCAAGCTCCATCACTTCTTAGTCTAAGATGCTCATCTGTAAAATAAAGGGATTAGACTCAATGAACTCTAAGATGCCCCTTGACTTTATATCAATTATTCTATGAACTTTTTCAGTCACCCTAAACGTGCTTAGAGTTTTGTTTTTATTTTTTTTCTACTCGTATATTCATTCCTAAGTAACTTATTTGAAAGAGCCTCTGCTCAGCACTGAGATGGATACAGAGATGAATAAAACATTCCCTGACATCATGAAGTTCATATGCTATTATTAATAACAACTCCAATTTCTATAGCACTTAAAGTATACAAAATGTTTTCCTGTCAAGTAGGGAATATAAATACTATCGTGATCTCCATTTGACAGGAAGAAACTAGTGATCACAGAGGAATAATGACTTCCCTAACGTCACATAGCTAGTAAGCGACAAAAACAAAATTTGAACTCAATTTCTTGACTCCAAGTCTAGTCTCCTTCCACTTACATGAGGCTTCCTCTCATGTTATAATGAGAGACTGAATACCAGCTGGTGTCCACAGCAGGGAAAAGCAATTAACAAATTCATTCATTATGGCCCAGTTTATGCTTTTATTTTCAAGAATAACTATTTCTTTTAATTAAAATGCCCTGCCTAGAATAAAAGCATGAGTCCCCATACATAGCATATATAAGAATTCATATTATTTTTATTTTATAGCAAGCACCTAGTGTTAGCTAACACTTTCTCATACTGACACCTAAAGTTACACCAACAAATAACTATGCTTGACAATTGCATAAGCTGTTGTTATATTACACAAGAGGTTTAGATGAAAAATCATACATTTAGTGTTAGGAAGGTCCTTAGAGACACGCCTGTCCAACCTCCTAATCTTACACATGAAGAAACCAAGGGGTAGAACTGTTAAGTGGCTTGCCCAAATGTACACCAGTCTTTTTGTCAGTGGTAGAATATGAACCCAGATCCTTTGCATTTGAATTCAATGCCTTTTCCTCTGTATCATGCTGCCTTTGAGTTTCCTGAGAAAGACTTTTTTCTGTGGGTCTACAGAGGCTAGAACTAAGATCTGGAAGTTAGAAGTAGGTAGATTTCAATTTAATAACAAATAAAACTTTTTGATAATTAGCACTACCTGAGAGTGGAATGAGTTGCTTTAGTATATAGTGAACTCCACATCATTGGAAGTATTAAAGCAGAGAATAAATAGGCATTTTCTAGGCATGCTGCAGAGAGATCACTCACTTTAAATCTCCCCCAGACCTCCTGACTCCTAAGCTACCCATTTACACTGACATCTCTGGCTAAAGACAGAAGGAAAAAGAGTGATATAGAGTGCTACCCATATCTCCATCATGTACCATCATGGCAGCAAGTCAGGAAATGCATGGGGGCTGTTCCCAGAAATTGACAGCTGTAAGTGGATATGATTTCTCTATAATTTGGCAGAACTCCTTCCTTACGGGTGGATTGTTTGCAATGCCATTTGTTCTAATCATTTCTGATCTTTTGTTTAGCGTGTCAAAGATAAGTACTGCTTGGCTGGGTCCCCAGGGAACAAGAAGTAGAGGCAGTGGTTTGGGTTGTTTTGGTTTTAGTGTTGCCTGGTTTGGGGTTTTATTTTGGTTGTTTTTATTTTTTATTTTGTTTCGATGTCATTTCAACTGATTGAAAACAACTTGCTCTTTTCTGCCTCAAAAGAAACTCGTAGAATTAATGAACCTCCAGGAACTGTAAGACTTTCTTCACGGGCCAGACAGCAGAGCCTCACAGTGAGAGCCCAGCCATGAAGACAGACTAAAGAGTTGAAAATAGACTTTAATATCTAATGCTGCTGTGACCAAGGATGTAAAAGACCCATGTATCTGGAACCAAGCTCCCTCTTGATATGTTTCTATTTTATCTTCCTATCCATGGTTCCATCCCAGAGAATAGTCATACAGCTGGAGTTACATGTGGTCTGTATTTGGGTGAAGCCATTGTCATTCATGTGCTTTGACTGCTTCTGTCAGGGTTCCCATTGGTCACATAGGTCTTTAAGCCTTAGCTTGACTGGCTCTGCTGGGAAACAAGGATATCATTGTAACAGAAAATGTTCTGATCTGGGGAGCCACTGGAGGTATTTGTGGATTCATCACTACTTTCAAATTTCCCAGTCTTATCCTTTGTTTCTTGAATTAGTCTTGTGCCAGATTTGGGACCAAAGAGGGAGTTGACCAAGATGTAGAATTAAGCTTCATAAAAGAAATAATGGTGATGATGCTATAATTAGAATTTGCATGATGATTCAAGGTTTACAAAGGACTTTAGATATATTATTTTCTTTGATCTTACAAAATCCCGGTGATTAAGGTACTATTATTATACTCATTTTTGTTGCTCAGTTTTGTCTAACTTTTTGTGGCCTACTTTAGGGTTTTCTTGGAAAAAATATAAGAGTAGTTTACCATTTTCTTATGCTCATTTTGAGGATGGAGAAATTGAGCCATTCATAGTCAAGTGACTTGCCCAGGGTCACATAGCTAATAAATATCTGAGGTTGAATTTGGACTCATGAAGATGAATCTTCCTGACCTTGTGTCCACTATTGTGCTCTATTCATTGCACCCTATCCTCATTTCATAAATGAGGAACTGAATCTGAAGGAAGTTAAATGATTTCCTCAGCATCACTAGTCAATACCTCAGATTCATCATTGGACTCAACAATTAGGAAGAACTTACTAACAAAGGAAAACTATTTAGCAAGTGAGATTCCTATTATCAGAGCTCTTCAAGAGAAGGTTGTCTGAAGGGGTCAAGGGAAGATCTAGCTCAGTTATGGATTAGACTAATCTTTCTAGGAGCCTTTCCAACCCTAAAATTCTGTGAACTTAAGAAATTGTGGGAGGAGAATTATCTAAGAGGAAACTTTTGTCAGAAATAGGTTTCATCACAAATATTGATCCCTGAATATTTTCTTTGTAAGTGTTGGCTAAAAAATATGCACATGGCACATGGATGCGTCATTTTCCTCTCCCTGAATTCTTATATTTGGAGACAAGGATGGGAAAGAGAAGAAAAGGGAGAGATGCTCTGTTTATTTATGCCGTGTTTACTTATGTTACATATTCCCCATTGTAGCTTCTGGGATCATCAATTCTGAGCTTGGTCTAGACCCTGTAGTCTTCAGTCTTCCCTTTAGAGTCCAGCAGAGCAAATCTGGTCTAAGGAGCATGGGATAAGGCTCTTGAAAAATGAGTAAATTAAGCCCTCAAGATAAAGGCACTTATCCAGAGTCATACAGGTAAATGAATGACAAAGCAAGATTTGAGTCCCATGCCTTTTATTCCAAGTCCATAGTGCATGTCTATATGTGTGTGTGTGTTTCCACTTGACCACGTTGCCAGTATTTATATGTTTGAAGATCTTCTCTTCCCCTGTTAGACTTGTAAAACAACATGAGAGCAGGAACTATGTCTTGTGATCCGTATATATCCTTCAGTACCAAAGCACAGCGTTCTGCAAATAATAGGCACTCAATAAATGTTCATATGTGGAAGCTAAATTCTTCTACAATAAATATGATCAATGGTTTGGGAGTCAAACATCTCAAATTCACCTTGGTCATTACCTGTATGACTACAGGCAAGTAAGTATCTCCGTCTCTGGACCTTAATTTCCTTAACTATAAAATGATATGTTTAGATTAGATGACCTCTATGGTCCTTTCTAGTTTTAAATTTATTAAATTCTCAGGTTCCTGGGGGTCTCTCCAGTTTTTCAATGGTCACCAGCTAGCAATAGGTCCCTTTTAGAGACCACAGATTCACGGGCTTGTAACTTTTTTATATTTTGATAATGAATTTTCAAAATAACAGATATCTTTTATATTCTTATGTATTTTACTTTATGTATTTTTTTCTGAAAATGGATCCATTTGCTTCACTGAAATGCCAAAGGGATCAATGACACACATACAAAAAGACAAGAACTCTGATTACATGAGGTATAACCCCCCCTCATATAATAGATTTTAAAAATTGTCTCCAGGTTAAGTGACCTACCTGTGATCACACAGACAATAAGCAGCAGAACCAAGATTCAAATCTACCTCCTCTAAAGCCAAATCCAGAAAATCTGACTCCTGTGTACCTTGCATCCATGTTAGGAAAGTTGGCAAGCTGTGCAAGCAGGCAGCCAGACTCCATATTGTTACCCCCTCCATAAATATACATGATCACCAATGGCGCAGAATGCTAACTTGGATAGGCCTGTGTATAAAGCTTTCTTTTAACAAGGTGGCGTCCTTCAGTGGAGGACAAAGGATGATTCTTAGTTCAGCATTTCTGTCAAGGCTGATGCCGTCATTTGATTTTGGTTTTCTACATATGCTTAGCTATTCAGAAAATCACCGTCTGTCAAAGAGCAGGCCCGAAGCCGGGAAGGCGAGGTCAGAACCAAGGAGGAAGGTTCCCTTGGTCCCCTTGCTGGAGATTTGCTCCATGCTGAGCACCACATAGCAGAAGGAGTCTTAGATTTGGAACTGGAAGACCCAGCACTTCCTTCTCTTTGTCAGGATCTCCATTTTTCATGATACTTTTGGGTCTCAATTCTAATTCATACTATGGCCTGACCACTCAAAAAGCTAAAATGAGCTTTGATTGTATTAAAAGTTGTTCAGCATAAAGAGGAAGGGGATAATCCTGGTTTCCTTTGCATGGAGCAGAGTTCAACCGAAATCTTATGTGTACATCTTGAACTCAACAAGTCCAAAATAGAACATATTGTCTTTCCCCATTCCAGCCCTACCCATCCTTCTTCTGAAGCTCCCTCCATCCTTCTAGACATCAGGCTCACAACCTCAGATTCATCTTTCCCTCCCATCTCCATATCCAGTCAATGACCACATCATGCTAATTCTTAATCTGTATCTGAGCCCTTTTCTCCACTCGTGTGACCATCATTCTAATTCAGACCTTCATCTTCTCTAGCCTCAATAAACCCCTAATGGGTCTCTCTACATTCTCTACATTCAATCTCTCTTTTAGTCAATGGGCACTTAATAAGCACTTGGTAAAAACTAGGTTAAACACAGAGAAAGATTAAAATGGTCCATATATCCAAGGATCTCATATTCTAATGAGGGAGACATGTAAATAATGCACTATACAAAAGACATTCAGAATCAATGAAGGAGTTCTCAGAAGAATGTAGTAAAATCAGTGGGGGAGTTGGGTAGGACCTCCTTGAGAAGATGGGATTTAAACTGATTCTTGAAGGAAACCAAAGAAATGAAATGGCATAGGTGAATGGAGATGACTAGTGCTAAAGGTATGGAGTTGGGAGTAGCATGTTCAAAGAATGGCACATGTGCCAGTGTTACAATATTATAGAATGCAAGGAGGAGAATAAAGTGTAAGAAGACTGCAAAGGAAATATAAAGAGGCTTGGTTAGGCAATCTTGCCTTGCCCCAAAGACTTCTTGAGGAGTCTTCATGTTAGTCAATCTAAGTATGCCCAAAGCAAGCCCCATTTGTGCTAGGAAGGGGTCAGCTTGCATAATCCATCTTTCACAGGCTAGAACCTGCCAAAACAAAGGTGCCCAGGATAGTTGCACTAGATCCTACAGAACCTCTGCATTGAAAAAGACTTCAGAGACTTCAAGTTATATCCAACAAAATCCCCTAAAACACTTCTAATGAGTAATCATTCTGACCTCTGATAGAAGAATTCCAGAGATGGAGAGTTCATCTCCTGAAACAGCCCATGCCTCTTTTAAACAACTCTAATTTCTAAAATGTTATTCCTTGCATCAAACCAAAATATCATACTCTATGACATTGCACATTGATCCTCATTGAGTCCTTTGGGACCAAGCTGGATAAAACCATCGTCCATATGATACTTAACATGGACCCATCAAGATAGAAGCCTAAAAAGTTTCTGTGATAGACTTTATTTTATTTCTTGAAAATTCCCCACTCTATCCAAACATCCCAACTTTATGGAGAAGGAAACACACATATTGATGGAGATGCTAACTGCTTGTCCTTGTCTATTTAGTCTTCTCACTGTATTTAAGGATTTTAACTTGATTTTGACATGTGTCAAGGCACTGTGGTCCACAAAACAGAACAATGCCTCTCCTCTAACTATTAACCCTTCTTATGATATCAATTTCTCCCCAATTTTTCCTAACCAAGTTGGAAAATAATAGAAAAGAATGCCTTGGGGAGAAGAGAAGACCTTGTCATATAAGACCTGGTTGAAAGAAATAAAGATGGATAGCCTGGAGGAGAGAAGATAGGAGGAATATTCCACTTAAAATAGCAGAAACACTATTGTCTGCAAGAAAGATTAGACCATTTCTGCTTGGCCTCAGAAAAATAGAACTAGGACCAAAGGCTTAATGTTCCCTGGGTGGGAGTGGAACCGGGTGGTGAGGAGAGGGAATGGAGGTCAGCATGAAAAAATTAGATCTGAAATTAAAGAAATTGGAGCAGTGAAATCTAGCCAACAATAAAATGGCTAAGCTTCCCATCGTTGGACATTTTCAGGGAAAGGTTAATTACTCTCTTGTTGAGTCAGTTATCAAATGATCATAAATTTGTAATGACTATCATTTATACAGCACTTTAAGGTGTTCAAAGTACTTTACATGGTATCTGATTTGCACAATAATCTTGTGAAGTAAGTGCTATTAGCACCCCCATTTTACAGTTGAGCAAACTAAGAGAGGTTAAGTGATTTGCTGAGTGTCACACAGCTAGTGTTTGGATTTGAATTCAAGTCTTCTGACTCCCACTTCACCATCTGCTTGCTTCACTAATAGAAGAACCTTCAAGAGACCAATTAATCCAACTCCCTCATTTTATGGATGAGAAAAATGAGAGCCAAGGCAGCAAGATGATTTGCCCAAAATAAATAGTGTGGCCAGATTTGAACCCAGATTCTTTAACTTAAAACCCAATGCTCTTTCTACTATTTCATACAGATTCTCATTCAGGCATAGCTAAGGCTCAGTGGCCACTGAGATCCCTTCCTACTCTGCCATTCTTAGTCTTCATGTATCATATTGTTTGATGGGCAATATCATGAGAGTAGAAAATACTATTACAGCAACCTCTGGTACAATGGTTTATTAAACTCAATTTAACAAATAATTATCAAATACCCACTAGATGGAAGTTGCTATTCCAAACTAATAATTTGGAAAAGAAAAGTAGTCCTTACTTTCAAAGACTTTACCTGCTACCTAGGAATGCAACATGCAACATGGCAACAGATAAGTAAATATAAGATAATCAGAGAAGATGAAGAGCCTCCATCAGTGGTCCATTAGCTGAGCAGCTAATGGTTCTAAAAGGTAGAGTGGAGGAGGAAGTTCATGTTAGGCAGAGAGTATAATGTAGACAAAGTCATAAAGTTAGGAATAAGACCAGATTGCCTGGAAAGCCAAGTGTGTCCAAGGGAGAAAAAGCAGGATGGAGCAGGATTGGGTTAAATTGTGGCAAGCCAAGCTGATGAGATTGCATATAATATAATTGGAGATGATAGGGAATTATCAAAGCTTCTTGACCAGAATAGCAACATGGTCAAATTTTTTTCTTTGGAAAAAATTATTTTGTTTGCTATAGCAAGAGGTGAGAGACTCGAAGAAGAAATATCATTTGGAAGAATATTATAAAAGTCCAAACTAGTGATGACAAACCTTGGGCTAAGCTGGTATGATCCAAGGCAGGTCATTCCCCCTCTCTGAGGTTCACTTATTTTAGCAATAAAGAGTTGAGAATAGCATTTATGCTACCTATGAAACTAATTCCATGTACTGTCCTGTGGCTCTTAATTACAATGCTTTGTTAAACTGGTTCCAAAAGGTACTCTATAAGAAAAATTTTGTACAACAAATTCTTTTTCTAGTTACCATTTATATAATAATAATTTATATAATAAAAGCATTTGATTATATGTTATTGTTCAAGAGTGGTGCTGTATTCACAATTTGTTCAGTCAGTAATCCAGTAGCAATTACCTTTCAATTCTCCTCCCCATTTCAAACATCCCACTCTCCTTTTCCCAATCAAAACAACAACACTCCCTAAATTCATTGTCAGCCTACCAAGAAAAAAAAAAGATAAACTCATCTACACTATTTTGAAGACTCTGAAAGAGGTAAAGGGATATGCTTTTCATTCTTCTATTTATTCAAAGCACTTTTTAATGGTTAATTGGTTACAGAAAACCAAAGAGAATGGGTGACAACCCTGTTTCATTTCCAAGATTTGTGAGCTTTGAATGCAATTTTTAATATGAATTTATTATGCTCTATGAGAAAAAATTGTTTTCCCCATAGAGTTTGTTATAATGGGATTTTGCCTGGGTAGATTACTCACCATTTATTCACTCATCAACCATTTATTATCATAGGATTTAAAAGAACCTTTAAAGTACAGCTCATACAACTCTACCCCCTCATCATTTTATAAGGAAATTGAGATCTGTAAAAGAGTTACCAGAGATCATATAGCTAGTATCACAGACAAGATTTGAACTCAGAGCCCCTGGCTCCAAATTCCATGTTCTTGCCACTACATCACCTAGACACATGCTAGATTCTGCTGGAAATTCAAAAACTAAATAAGATGATTTTTGCTCACATGGAGCTTATAAACTATGGTGGGATGAAAGTGGACTATTAGACTATGATACAATGGAAAGAGACTGCATTCTGTGTCCTCAGGTCCTGAGTTCAAATTCCATCTCTACTACTTACTGCTTGTTTGTTAGGCCAATCATTTAATTTCTATAGTGCTCGTGTTTTTTCACTTGTAAAGCAAGAGATTTTTCTCCCCTAGCTCTAAATCTAAATCTAAGAAGAGGAAGTCAATAAATAATAATAACATAGCCATATTTTCAAAATGTTTTATTCTGGAAACATTCACTCATACCAATTACTGAACAGATATGAATAAAAATGTTGTCAAATTTCTATGGCCATGAGGCAGCTGAATGGTGCAGTGGATAGAACACCAGTCCTGGAGTCAGGGAGAATCTATAGCAATGATAACAAAACCTCATACTTATATAGCACTTCATTGATTTCAAAGCATTTCCCTAAAATAGCTTTGTAAAGTACAAATAAGTAATATCCATAAGAAATGAACATTCAATTTGATTCTGTAACCCAAGGCAGGATTCCATCAAGAGGTATGCTAAGTGTTGTGGGGATTTTAAGCAGTGGATATTGCTCCTGGGTCTCAGCTCTCATTGGAGAGAAAGTTAACAGCTAGAGCTGCTAAACTGGGTTCTTTTTCCTGGGAGAGGTAAAAGGTCTTGTGAATATTGAGAAAACAGCAAGATAGGTCCCAGGATGTTAGAGACCCAGTTAAAGTTATGTACTAAGAGTTTATAATTGGCAAACTCAGATCTTCATCATCATGGGGTTTTAGGGTATTTTTGTTGTTTGGTTTTTAATCTAACATCTCCCAGATTTCTTGGAATAGGAGAGTCTTTGGGCAGTCAAAAAAGGCATAATGGAATGAGCTATTCTGTAAAAGAATGGAATCTATATGAAACTGGGAAAGAGTAGAAAGTTAAAATAGAAGTGAAGGTAGCATGGGTGTGCCATTTGAACATCAGGAAGTGAGATCAGAAGACTGGGACTGGGAGACCAGCAAAATAGCAAGTGAATGGAAGATCCTCTGTTCAAACTAAACTGAAAGAAGATTTGCAGAATTAATATTCTGTAAAGTTCAAGGTAGAATTGAGAACTGAAGTGATTGGACTCAGCTGAAGTGCCATTTTCTTGGTCCCTTTCCCAGCTACCAATGGTCTCCCCCTGTCCAACGTACCTTGTTTCTCTTTTAAATCTGTAATATATTTATCTACATATTTACCTACATATGTGCATATCATCTGTCCTTCTAAAATGGGAGCTTCCCTTCCTTGATTCCAGAGAAGATTTGGGAAATCATTTCTCCTTCCTTTCATTATAGAAACGGTGGAGTTAGGGTTTAGAATGCTGTATGTTGTACTGGACTTGATTGATATATTAGTTTTGCTGAACTTTTATCCCTCTTTTTTCTCCTTTGTAATAATGGATAACTTTCTGCAGGGATGATGTGGAGAAATGTATTGGGAAATATTGGGAATTTAAGAGTCAAAATAAAATATATGAATATGTTTTGGTGGGTTTTTTAGTGATGCAATTGGAGTTAAATGACTTGCCTATGATCATATAGCTAGTAAGTATTAAGTATCTGAGGTCACATTTGAATTCAGGTCCTGCTGATTCCAGGGCCAATACTTTATCCACTGACCATCTAGTTGTATCTTCAATATATTTTAATAGAATGCAAACTCCTTGAGGGTAGGAACTGTTTTGTTTTTGTTCTTGTCTGCCCAGCAACCACCACAGTGCCCGGATGTACAACAGGTATTTAATAGAAACTTGGTGACTTTCCACTTCCAAGAGATATCTCCTCTAACTGTGCTGCAGCAACTTGAGTGAGAGAGCAGGACTTTGTCTGCCTGGCCTTTTGGACTGTAGGCAGAAAAAGAGCAAGGGGCTGCTGAATGGATGCCTTGGCTTCCTTACCCATCAATCATCACTCAATCAATAAGCATTTGTTAAGCAAGCTGTGTGCAAAACACTGCTAGGTTGTGAGGAATCAAAGACAAAAAGTGCAAATATATTTTAAAATGTAATGCTCTCTTTTGTATTTTTTTATATCACCTACATTTCCCAGTTTATCCCTCTTCCTTTTCTTCTTTGATAGCCATCTCTTAGAACAAAGAATTTTTTAAAAGGGGAAGGGGAAGTCTAAAAAACTAATATACCTACGAAACCCAATACTTTTGCCTTTTCATCCTGCCCTCCAGGAGTTTTTATTTTATCTAGGAAGATATACTATAAGTATACACACCCAAAATAGGTCAGAGATTATTTGTGGGACAAGATGACACTAGCAGTTGGAAAGTGGGGAGAGGAGCCGTAATAAAGGCTTCATAGAAGATAATGTTTGAGCTGAACTTTGAAAAGAATTGAAATTTTAAAAGGCAGGGATGAGAAAGGACATTTCTCTGCCAAGTAGGCCATAGGTGTCTATGCTCTGGGCGATATATGTCAACCATCTGATTGGAGCTGCAAGGGTTGGTCATTGTTTTATGCCCTGAATTGTCATGTCCTGAATTGCTATGCCCTAAATAAAAGTATTATAGCCCCCCCTTTCTTCTTTGCCATTAGTCCTTAGAGAACCAAGTCAGAAAAAACCTTGAAGCCCTGTCAGCTTTACATTCCATTGTATCAAAAACTCCAGGTATATTACCTCCATCCTTGCTAGGATAATTCCTATTTTGAATATTGCCCCTCTGCTGGCTGTCTTCTGCCCTTGACCCTCTTATCTTGATCCCTATCCTGTCAGGATTAAGTTATGATCCTTTCCTCGAATTATGGCTTGTCTGCTCACCCAGTGTCCTCACCTCCCCCCCCCCATTTGCCTTTGCTTCCCTTATAAGATTGTATACTCAGGTTATTCTGTTTGCATACCCTAGTTAACAATAAAAATTCCCTGCCTCAGCTCCTCGGTGCTAAATGTTTTTTGAACATGAGTTCCATTCATCCGGCTAGCCTAAAAAAACTCCATATTAAAAGGATTAAAAACCAATTTCTGTCTTGCCTCAGTTTCTCTGGCATTACAATTGGTGATAAAATATTTGGGGTTAGGGCTACCCCAGAGGACCATCTCCAAAAATGCAGAGTGGCTGCTGGGACAGGTGTCAGCAGAAGGATCCCTATGAAACTCTCCCTTTTGAAGAAAATATGGCTCCTTAAAATATTGGCATAAGGAGTGCCTTTGGGTACCGATATTCACTTTTCTTTTCAAAAAGCTCATATTTTCAAGGATTGGTCCATACAAGAGGAGCACTTCTATTTAGGCCAAAATGACATTTCCATCCTCTAAAAGTATTTCTCCATATTATATGGGAAGAAAAGACATTTAAAGGTAAATCTGACTATTCTGATAATAGACATATGCATAGACTGTTAAGTTTACAAATGCTATTTCCCTTTCATTATTTCAGCTGTACTTCACAGAAATCTTGTGAGGCAACCAGAACAAGTAATATGATATCTATTTTTCAGATAGGGAAACTAAAGCTCAGATCAAGCACCACCTATTTTAAAAGGCCTAAATTCTGGTTCTTTTTTTTTTTTTAACCTTGATGAGATTGTTATGGATTTAGAGCTTAGAGAAACCTTAGAGTCCACCTAGATTTAAACTTCTTATTTTACAGATGAGGAAACTGAGATCCAACAAGGTTAAATGACTTGATGAAGTTCACACAGGCAGCAGGTATTAGGATGGGAATTTGAATCAAGGTACTATGCCTAATTATCAAGACTGAATTTCTACTATACAGTCATGCTGTTCAAAGGAGGGATAAAATGAGCAAAAGAGCTAAATGCCTGAGTTTGGCAAATGTTTTAAAACGATTTACAAAAGCAAATCAGACTTGGTTAGCTAACTTGCTAAGTATGGGTTAAACCCACAAATTAAGTATCCTGTTCTATTTCTACAATCATTCTGTTTAATCCCCTTTCAGAAACAAGAATTCCATCTTACATCAACATCTACCAGAATGCATTGGAAACTTAACACCTGCAAAGGCAGCCCGATAACATTCTCACCAGCTCTGTTAGAAAGTTCTTATTTGAGTTCTGAACTCCTTGCCTCCCAGCAATTCTAGGACCAAGCTAATCCCTCTTTTCTCAAACAGTCCACAAACACTTGAAGACAACCATCCTGTACTCCAGTAAGAGGGAGGCAAAAGATCCCCAGCTCATTCAACCAGTTCCCATACAAGGAGATCTGGATTCCACAAAGAGGAAAGGAAAATGGGTGGGAATGGGGAGAGGTCCCATTGGCAGATTCCATTACAAGTCACTTTCCAGGGATTTTCTGCTCAGCAGTTTCTAATGCTAAGCCTTAATGAGCATTTCCCAAAGAATGTGGAGTCATAGGTATGAGTTTTAATTAACTCCAATAGGCATTTAATGTAGATTTAATAAGACAGTTATTGTATGTTAATTAAATGTCAACTGATTGCTAAAAGGTTTTTGCAATTATTGAAGTTTACTAATTATCTAATAGATAAATCAGTTTCCCATGTAAATAACTACCATCTACATAAGCAATAAATATGCCATTAGATTCCCCTACATTAACATATTGAAATGAGAGGTTACCCCTGCAGGGAATTCTATCCTTGTCCAATCCAGAAAGAGAAGGAGCGGAACAGCCCTGCCCAGCCCTGCAATTCCTTCCTAGGACTTGGCAATAAATGAGAAATCCCACACCTAATTGAAAGGATATCCAGGATTGAAAATCTTTTGGGTGATGCTGGCATTTCAGGAAGACTCTATGAAAAAAATTGATCTCAAGGGGGAGAGGCAGAGGGTGATCCCCCAATGAGAAGGTGCTAATACTAGCCTGCAGACTCCAGAAGCCAAGAAAAGTAATATTGACTTATGATCTTAGATTTTTTACAGCTGGAAGGAAGTTTAGAGTCCATTGAGTCCAGCCCCTTTTGGTTTATAAATGAGGAAACAGGCACTTGGCAGAAATCAAATGACTTGCCCAAGGACACAGAGATAGTAAATTATAGAGGCAAAGCATGTGTTTCCAGGATCAAGAAAGAAATCAGGACTAAAAAGGTGACTTTTAGTCCTGATCCAGAATCATTGCATCACTTTGGCTAAGTCCATTTACCCTCTCTGAGTTTACTTTCTGTAAAAATAGATAAATCTATAAAAAGTCAATAATACCTTTGGTCCAAAATTACCATCTAAGTAGCTTTTGACTCAGACATGCTGGTATTCTTTTAAAATGTACTGTCTTCCTCATTTCCAAACAAGCCAGAACTAGCAAACAGAAAACGCTCAATTCCAGGTCCATCCAACTCTTCTATTTGCTTGTTGTATGACCTAGACTAAATTTAGGACAAGTTCTCTGCACCCCAATTTTCTCTTCTGCAAAATGGGAGTAATAAATCTTGCTTTGGCTTCCTCAAAATGTTGCTTGCAGAGCATTGTTTCATAGATATAAGAATACTTCATAAATTTTCAGATACTAGTCTAACTTTCAATAGCTATTCAGTATTCAGTAGCTAGTTACCTATTCACCTTCTGGCCTAGAGAAATATTTGGCCAATTTTACAGTGTCCTCTGCTCACCACATCTGTGCATTACAGAATTCCTGAGCTGGAATAATAGTAGGATCTAGCATTTACATAGTACTTTTAAGTTTTCAAAATACTTTATTGACATCATCTCATTTAACTCCCAGGCCTGGGAAAATTTATGAAGTATTCTTATATCTATGAAATTATGCTCTCTCTGAAAGCAACATTTTGAGGAAGCCAAGGCAAGAATTATTATTCCCATTTTGCACAATTTATGAGAGGCATTATACCCCATTTTACAGTTAAGCAAATTGAGGCAGACAAGTTAAATGATTAGACCAGGATCATATAAACAGTAAGTGTTTGTAGCTGGTTTTGAATTCAGTCTTATGGAATTGCTCTATTCCCTGAGTCACCTAGCTGTCAGAAGGGACCTTCAATCCCTTCTATGGCATCCTTATAAAGAAATTTTCTATCCCCAAATTAGAATCAAAGTATTTAGGGTGAGTAGGGTCTTTAGGGACAATCTAGTTCAATCTTCTCATTTTTAAGTAAAGAAACTAAAAATCAGGGAGGTTAAATTGTGTGCCATTATCACAAAGGTCACATGTAACAAAACAACAAAACTGGGTCTCCTGTCTATAAATCTAGTACTGTTTCCATTATGCTATCCTCCCTGAATATTTCTGGTGATGAGAATCTCATCATACTTATCTCATAAGTCCCATGTATGGTTATTCGGGAAACATCCATTCAAATAAAACAAATCAATTCTTTGTGGAGAGAAGAGTCTCCCCTTCTGCATGGTCCTGAATTTGAAATTGACCCTGTCATTAACAATGATCAAAGGCATAAGAGCTGCTAGTAATCTATCTCAGATTTGACCCTTGCCCATCTTGATATGGCTAGCCCATCCCAGTTGACCCACATCCTAAAGAACCATGAGATCCAGAAGGATTTGAGAAACTTTCTTCAGAGTTCTCTTGACAGGATCGAGTTAAATGCCCATGTAGAATCAAAGAAAATTTTTCTTAAATGTAAATTTATTTCTGACATTCTCCTTGTGGAGTCTGTATGGATCACTGGTAAACTTGCAAAAACTTACAAAACTGGTAAACTTACAAAAACGAAAATCTCCAGGAAATCTAACAGCTAACTAATTAGTCTCACTTGGAACTAACTCGAGCTATTCCAAATCAATGAGGAGTCACTGAGGACTAAGTTCTTTCTGGAGGATCCAAATTGGCCAGGGTTTTCCAGCCTGCCTATGAAAATGTAGAAAAATAGAAAACAAAGCTGTAGAACTGTAACACCCTCAGACATCATGGAATCTAACCAAGCCATTTTATTTTTAAACTTGTATTGATACCCTTTTTAAACATCACCTACATTTTGCAATATACCCTTCCCCTTTCCATAAAGACATCATTTATAACAAAGAATAAGACAAATGGAAAAGAAAAACAGTTCAACAAAACTGTCAGTCAGTCATTAAGAATTTATTAAGCACCTATTATGTGTGTGGTGCTGTGCTAAGCATTGAGAATTCAAAAAAAAGCATGTATTTGCTTCTGCCTTCAAGGGGTTTATATTATCCTTAGGAAGATGGGCAATGGAGATCAACATGCAAACATCTTATAAACAAGCTATAAGGAAAATGGAAGGTAATCCCAGAGGGAGCTTTAAGGAAGATCAGGAAAGGCCTCTTGCAGATGATGGGATTTGAGGCGAGTGTTGAAAGAAGCTGAAGAAGCTAACAAGGTTTCCAGGATGGAGGACAGCCTTTACAAAGGCAGAATTGGGAGATGAAATGCAGTAAAGCCAGTGTTTCTGGATCCTCTATGAAAGTAGATATAAAAGTAAACTGGGTCAATGAAATCTGATTTCACATGCATCATTGCATACTCATAATCTCTCTGCAAAGAACCAGTGGAGTACCTTCTCATATCTCTTCTTTGAGTTCAAAATTGGTAATTAGAATTTAATGGCATGCAGCTTCTATTATTTTTAACCCCATCTTCCCATTTTATAGTTGAGAAAACTGAGGTCCTGAAAAGAGAATTGATTAGTGTAAGAGCATCCAGTTTGCATATGATGGAGCAGAGTTTCAAACTCAAATCTTCCCATCTTCTTTCCACTATCCTGTGGTACCTCCCAGAATCTTCATGCCCAAAAGAGAAAGTTCTAGTCTCACATCTATAGCATGGTTCTCTGATTCCCAGCTCAGTTTTGTCTTCTTGGGTATTTCTAGCTTTCTCCTGGATGTTAAGGGAAAAAAATAGTTAATATAACAAAATGAAATCTCCTTCATTTTCATTTTGTAACTAGGAAATGATCATTCTGGACTTCGGGAAGGGAGGAACATGCAATCAATAAGAGTTTCAGGTAATATTAGAAAACCTGAGAATCAGAGGGCTAAGGAAGCCTCAGGGTCCCTTCCATAGAAATACTCTGTCCCTTCTATGATGGTCCCTTCTAATACTGACATAGTGTCTTATTCAATAATATTCATTTCCACTATGTTCATACCTACTATAAATAAGGCACTGGGCTAGGAATTAGGATATACAAGAGTAGTATGGCTTAAGCATTGTTCTCAAGGAGCTTACAATTACTTCTCTCAACCTCCAGTCTCACATCTCCAATTACCTATTGGATTAGATGTCTAAGAAAACAAATTATCTTTCCTCTTTTAAACTTCCCTATTCCACCACCATAATTCCAGACAGCCAGAGGAGAATGCAGATGCTTCTCTGATTTATTTGTCTAGCCGTAATCTCTCTCCTGAACTCATCTCACATTATCAACATTCTATTGGATATCTGGGGTTGGATGCCTCTTGGACATTTTATACACATTACTGAATTCATTATATTTACCCTCAAGCCTCTTCCTAACTTTCCTATTACTGACCAGTCTATAACCATCCTCACTGTCACCTAGGCTTGAAATGTTGTGTGTCATTCTTGATCCCTCACTTTAACTCACCCTCCACATCTAATAATCTGTTGCCAGGTCTTTTGTATAGCTCTCCACAGTTACTATCATTACCCTAATCCAATTCCTCATCACACCATGAGTGGACTATGGCAATAGCCTTCTGGTTGACCTCCTTGCCCCTTCTATCTCCATGCTAGTCCTTCTTCCACTCAGTGGCCAAAATATTCTTCCAAAAGCTGGGGTCTGAAAAGGTCTTCTCCTTCTCAATAAATCACAATGACTTCTTGTGACCTCCTGAATTATATATAAAATCCTCTGTTTGGCTTTGAAAACCCCTTCTTATCTTTCCAGTCTTCTTATTTACTTCCCTCTACATAGTATATGACCATCCAGCTACATAGACTTCTTTTCAGTTTCTCACACAAGACACTTAGCTCTCATCTCCATGCCTTTTTACTGACTGCCCCTCATATCTAGAATACTCTCTTTTCTCACTTCTATCTCCCAGCTTCCCTGTATTCCTTCAAGACTTGGGTCAAACTTCACCCTCTGCAAGATACTTCTCCCAGTCCCTTTAATGCAAATGCCCTCTCTCTGAGATTACCTCATATAAATGTTATTTTAAAATAAGTCTTTGCACATTGTCTCCCCTAGGAGAATGTGAGCTCCTTGAGGGTAAGGATTTTTTTTGCCTTTCTTCTTTTTCTTGATGTTTAGCACAGTGTCTGGCATCGTTAGTGCTTGATAAATTTTTTATTGACTTGACAATTTAATGGAGAAGAGATGAGGGGAAAGGGACATGTACACAAGTAACTATGATACAAGAAAGAATGTGTTAAGTGCAAAGGAGAAGACGTGGGGAGAAAGGCTATTTGAGTGATGAGTGATGAGAAGTGACTTTCATCTTGGGGAGGGAAGACTTTATATGGAATAGAAATAACATTTTGTGTTTTAAGGTTCCCTGTACCTTTGGTGGTATAAATTCTAAGAACTGAGCAGCTGACAATCTGTATTATTTGTTCTGTCATTGTGTGTTCTAAGGTTCCTCCCAGCTCTGACATTCTGTGGTCTGTGTTCTAAGCCTTCCCAGCTCTGATGTCTTATGCTTTCTGTGATCCTGTGAGGTTGTTGCTGAGGGTTTTTTTAATCTCTTTTCCATGAATTCACTTATTCCTTGAAGGGAGCAGGGGACCCTTAGAAAAAAAATCATCTTCCTTTCAATAGCATCAGAGGAGGAAGACTTTTAGCCAATGAAACACAGAGATTGTAAAGAAAAGAGCCGCCTTCAGCCAATCCTAAACCAAACATCTCCCATGACCTTTGGTGTCAGCAGCAGGGGGACTCCTGCATTTATGTGCAAATGTTACCTGGGTGGCAGGGCAGGCCCCCCGCAGCCTTGTTGGGGATTAGAGGATTATCTCCATTTCCCTCAGTCTAGGAATTAAACCCAGCTGCCCCTGCCCCTTTGTCCCTGAGCCTCTGCAGGGCTCTGGGATCCCTCCTTTTCCCCTCCTTCCTTTGGCTCTTCCAGACAAAAGCCAAGAGGGATACCCTCTTGCCAAGACTGATCAATATCTGTGGGGGCCACCACACCACTGATGGCTAATCGATCAGTTCTTCCTGCTGCCTCATGCACATCTGGCAGCTGGACTTTCACAAAAGGACCAAGCAGCCAAGAGAGAATTTAGCCTCAGACCTGATGTCAATTATCGGTTTTATAGTCTGACCTGTTTGAGCTCTGACCCCCATTAAGGCTGGATTTCCAGCCCAAGCTGAAGGTAGCCCACTGGCTTTAAAGACAGACTCCTATGGAGCAGGTTTGGGGTGGCCATGTCTAAGGTTTACCCTTTCCTCCCAATTGAAGGCTGGCTACAGTTACAGACACATCCTAGCAGGGAGACTATCATGTCTCAGACCAGATCATAGGAGGGCATTTGTACTGTGCAAAGGGCATGAGACTGGAGAGGAGAAGACGTGGATTCCAATTCTGGCTTTGTCATTTAATAATAGTGCAATCTTGAGTAAACATTGCTCCTTCTGGACATCTGTCAAATAGAGATGATAACAGCTCATATTTCTAGGGGATAACAGCATTGGTGCTCGAAAGGACTATGGGGCCATCTTCTCCAATCTCATTCTCCAGATTAGGAAACTGGGATCTAGAGCAGGGAAGTACCAAAGATCACACAGTCAATGGCACAGATGGAATTATTCCACATAGGTCTTTCCTCAACAGAATGGAAAGAATGGGCAGTGGGAATACAATGAGTCCTGTTCTCTAGATGAGGGAACTGAAGCTCAAACTGGAGTGATCACAAAACTAGGAAAGAATTAGTGCCAGATGCCAACCCACTGAGTATCCACATGCCTCCCTCATGGGATGGTTATGAAAGTCAGATGAAAGAATCAATGTAAAGTGTTCCATTTGAGATGTGAGAGAGTGCTGAGCATTGAGTGAAGTGTGGGTCAGAATGCTACCCCACTGTGTGATTCTGGGCAAACCACTTAACTTCTCCAGGTTTCTATTTCCTTATCTGAAAAATGGAGATAATAATAGTAATGGTTCCCTGAGAGTCTTGTAAGGCTGAAATATGATAAAATTTGAATAGCACCTTGCAGATTTTAATACTCTCTAGAAATGTGAGCTCTTTTATGTCACATTCCCAAATGAATAGGTTCCAGGTTTGTTCCTGTCCATGTGTGTCATGAAGGGCTAGTCTTTTTGGTTCTTTGATTGGGAAGGAATAGCCCTCTGACCTTCTGAGGGACTCCTCATTTATCTAATCTATTTTCTACCTATAGCCTAACAAGTTAAAGGCTCAAAGTGAGGGGGAGCACTTTGGATAAAGTGAGGGTTGTCCAAAATGGATGGCATCAGAAAATTCCTTGGAACTCAGGACATGAGTTCAAGTCTCCCCTGTGGTTTCTAGTGCTCCAGGCAGCTCTAATTCTATAAGATGGAGAGAAGGTAATGACCCAATCATAAGTAGCATTTATATAGCACCTACTAAATGCCATGGACTATGTTAAGCAATTTATAATGATGTCATTTTGATAGGATGCAGCTTCTAGAGGAAATACAGCAGCAATCCTGAGGTCCTCTGACCTTAGAGTACTATTCTAACAATCTATTTATCAATTATTCTAAAGACTCCTGTTCTTAGAAATATAATTCTATAGTTATGAATTCTTCCCATAGACTTTAGAGAAGATATAGCTATTTTTCTAACAATCTGTTTGTCAATGATCCTAAAGTTTCTGGCCGTAGGAATACTATAATATAGTCCTACAAATATTGTTGACTGCCAGATAACAATCTATTGGTCAATGATAACAGGGTTTCTGAGTCAAATGGTGAGGTGCATGCCATAGTACTCCTCAACTCCACCTCTAAACCATAAAATTCAATACTGAAGTGAGTACTAGACCACTCTTTAATTCTACTTCTAAGCTATAAAATTTGTATATCAGTGTCATGAAGAACCAGATCTCTATCTTTTCCTATAAATTTATCTTCTTGCTCCTGGTTCTTTGCAAAATTCTTTTGGAACTTTGCCCCCTTCAATTAGTATTGCAATTATAATAAGCTTTGCCTTTGACTTAGAGATGGGTTCAAGCCTGTAAATTCTTTTGAGATACTTCATGACACTGCTCTGCAACCCCAATCTTTTGGGGTTTCTTTTGAAACCCAACCATTTGATCCTTACAACAATCCATGGGGAAGGTGCTATTATTATTCCCCATTTTATAGCTATGAAAGCTGAGACAAACAGGTTAAAAGACTTGTTCAAGTTCTCACAGCTAGTAATTAGTTGAAGCAAAATTTGAACTTGGATTTTCATGTCTCCAGGCTCCATCTACCTTCCACTTAGCAGTTGTTGGCTTATATTGGAAGTAAGTCTCCTCATCCAGGAGTGAGCTAATTATTTAGCAAGCCCTTTTCATATGATCTTCACAATAACCCTGGCAGACAAGTCCCATAATTGCTCCCATTTTACAGATGAGGAAAGGCAGACAGAAGTGACCTGTTTAGGGTCACATATTTAATAATCTGAGGCAGAAATCTAAATTCAATTCTTTCCGAGTCTTCAAGTCTAACATTCTGTCCACATTGCTAGTTGCTATTCCCATCCCAGGAAGAATGACGGCAGAGTCAGCATTTGCAATAGTTTAAATGTTTCGACCTTCCTTCTTTCTGATTATTTGAGAGGCAATGTGGGTATGATGCTCAGAACACTTGGAGCCAAGAGTAGTCCACTCAGATCCCAGACTGTGCACCCTGAGGACCTGACTTGGAGGCCAAGTTTTGCTATTTACTTACCAGGAGCAAATCCTCATGTTTGAGTTTCCTTGTGTATAAAAGTAGATTGGATTAGAGTCCATTAAGGTTTTACATATCATAACCAATGACCATTTGATCTCTAAGGTATTTTACAACAAAATATCCCATGATTATTTGATAGTAATCCTAGATTTACCACTTCCTATCTTGATGATCCTGAGCATGTCATAGTAGTTCCCAGCCTCAGTTTCCTTATCTGTAAACTCAATCTTCCTTGGGAAGATAATCCTTGCTTTATAATCCTATGAGTCATAGGATGACAAAATGCTCCATGACCCTCCTGTATTTTATTCAGACAGTCTCTGACAATCAAGACCCATCTCTGAACTGCTGATCCCACAAGGACCATCTCCTCTCTGTCTGATCTGCTTTCTGAAGTAACTGGTATCCCGGGAGCCCCTGTCAAGTCTGAAACTCAGAAGGGATGTATTAGTAAAAGCCCAAGTCCTAGAAGCATCCATTGGTCTCTGATTTCTAGGGGAACTAACTACAGACAGCCCCTCTCCTTGTCCCCTCCCCTTCTCTCCCTTTTCCTTGCCTCCTCTCCCCTCAGTGGGAATCAATAACCATTTGAATTTCTTTCATCTGAGGGGGGAGAGCAACTCAGACAAACACAGATACCCCCCAAAGGCATTGATCGTTTGCAGCTGCTGCCCAACAGCCCAACCCCCCCCACTTGCCATCTGCCCTTCCAGGACCCCCCTCCTTCACCCAGCCCAACACACACAACCCTCCCTTCTACCCCCAGCTAGGATCTGTGCTCACCACAGGCAACGCAGGGACCTTCTAAACTGGGAGATCAGAAAATCCAATTCTTGAAAAGAACAGGGGCCAATCTGGTGACAGAATAAATCTCCCTTCCCACCCCCCACAGTGGAGGTGAGGCTGGGCTCTCCCTAATGACTGTCCCTCCCTCCCCAGGGAAGCATCTCTGAAGAAGGAGCCCGGCTGGCCACTGGACACAGGGAAACACCCTAGTCAGTAACCCCTCATCCCCTCACCACTACACCCCCCCACCTCCATGAAGTCATTGTGAGAGCTGCCTGTGGAGGAAAGACAAAGAAGATATTTTATCACTTCCAAGGGCGAGGGTGTGAATAATTCATAAAATAATTTCTGAATCAGTGTGTGTGCGCACACATGTTTGGGGGGGACCGGATCGTGGGAGAAAGGACAATGAGCCTCTTTTTCTTTCCTCTTAAATATTCAAGGAGTCACCAGAGTACACATCTCCATGGCCAGGCCTAGCCATTGGATCTGGGGGCTTTCTCCTCTATATCCTGCACCTTCCTGTGGGGTAGCCTTCAGAGACCCCTGCCTTATAGACTGAATCTTCCCCCCACCCCGACCAGCAGGACCTGCCCACGTGTGAACAACAACAAAAAAAAAAGCCTGTGGCACAGAATTTCAAAAGTGCACAAGGATGACCTGCTCATCCTGGGACAATGGAAAGAGTTAGTAAGCTTTGGGCAATGTAGGGCCCATTACTTACTAGCTGCATGACTGAGCATTCACTTTATCTGTTCTCAGTAATAATAGTAATAATTATAGCATTTATATAAAACCTCCCATGAGTCAAACCTCTTGATAAATATTATTTCATTTGATCCTCACAACAACTCAGAGACGTGTTATTATTTCCATTTTATAGTCGAGGAAACTGAGGCAGATAAAGTTTAAGTGATTTAGCCAAATAAGTATCTGAGACAGGATTTGAACTCAAGTTTTCTTGGCTTGGATGGTCCATCCACTCACAGGCTGCCTAACTCATCACTACCAATCATCTGTAAAATGGTTCTCTGTGGATTTGGCTAACACTACCTGCCTCACAGAGTATGTCTAAAAAAGTGCTTCATAAAGCACTGTGGAAATAGAAATTGTCGTTCCTTGACTTAAGGACAAGGAGAGAAAGTGATGTTCAAATCTTAAAGGTCGTACCGATGGACCACCAGCTCTGGCAAACCTGCCAAAGTAGGAAGACCAAGCAACAGGCAGCATCTGTCAGCCAGACACCTCTGTAGCTGAAATGAGAAAGGCCCTCACCTCTCCAGGGCAGGGCAATCTACTAAGATTGGGGGAGGAGTCTTAGGTTGGGACTATTAAAAGGACAAGACATTACTATTGTTATTGATAATAATAATGATGATGATGATGATGATAACAGAGATTGTTAGACCTGGAAAGGAGCTTTAGAATCTCAGGCCCAGAATCTCAGAGCTGGAAGGGGCATTTGAACACAGACTAGACTAGGAAAATTAGAAGGAATCTCAAAACATAAAATGTCAGAACTGGAAGAGATCTTAAAACAGAGGATGTCAGAATGAGAAGGAGTCTAGAACATAAAACATGCAATGTCAGAGGTAGAAGAGTACACTGAAAGAACTCTGTATTCAAATTTGAAGCTGGGTAACTATTTATGACCTGAGTGGCCATGGGCAATCATTTTAACCCCTATGACCTTCAGCTTCCTCATCTCTTCAATGAGGGGTGAAAAGAGATTGGACTATAGAATTCTAAGGCCTTTGACCTCTAAATCTATGATTCTATAGATAGAGCAAACAATGTCAAATCCAGTAAAAGGTATTGTGCATTGATATAGGCACAGGAAAGCACTTTAAAACTGAGATTCTCATCCATTTTTAGAGCTGGAAATTGGGGTTTCAAGCACTTGGAGGCATGGAATATGCTACCAAAGTAAGTAAAAGGTATGAGAATACATGAACTAACACATGTTTCTCCAGATATGTGGAACCTCGTTCTAAGCCCTGGCTCAGTAGCACTCAGGGCTCTACTCAGAACTGCCATGAGAACCCAAACCTGGGTGCAGAGGCAGAAAGAGAGCACAGCACCCCGGAATGAGGCTCCATTTTTTCCTGATACCCTATAGAGATTGGGGAGTTTTCTCCCCTCTGCCCTGGTCACAGCCCCAGGAGGAGCAGGGCAGGAGAAGACGGTATTCCAGTCAGAAAGCCAGTCAAAAAGGGCCAGCGTCCAAGCTCCTGCCTGTCTGCCCCTTCCCTCCCCACAAGGCTGGAGAGCAGTCCCACCTGGCTCCCTACCAGGCCGTGTCTGCTCATCCTCAGTAGGGTATTTGCATATAGCTCTTCCTTCCCGAGGGGAGGCTGCCAGATTGTGGGGCCGCCATCTGTAAAGGGGGAATGTGGGGATGGGGGGGGTGGGAAAGGGGGAGAAGAAGGGTGTGGGGAGGGGAGGGGAGGAGAGAGGAGAGATCACACAGAGAGGATCTGAGGCACAATCTGCCTGTCTCTCTGGAAGGCTGCTTTTTCAGAGAGCCTGAGAATAGCCAAGGGAGGCCTGGGCCTGAGCTTTGCTTCTTCATTGTCCCACCCTAAGTTTTTTATTGTGTATGTGTGAGTGTGTGTGTGTGTGTGTGAGAGAGAGAGAGAGAGAGAGACAGAGACAGAGACAGAGAGAGAGACAGAGACAGAGAGAGACAGAGTCAGAGACAGAGAGAAAGAAAGAGAGGGAGAGAAAAAGAGAGGAGAGAGAGAGAGAGAGAGAGAGAGAGAGAGAGAGAGAGAGAGAGAGAGAGAGAGAGAGAGAGAGAGAGAGAGAGAGAGAGAGATAGATGAGAGAGAGAGATATGCTCCATTTCTCCTCTTTTATCCTCTCAGGCCCCCTGGATCTGCTCCCACCATCCATACATTTCTTCTTTAGAGATGATAGCTTCCCCTCAGAAAGTTAAGTCAGAGGCAGGGACTTAACCAAGGTCACCTGGAGTAAGTTGCAATGCTGGATCCCCAGAATCAAAGCTTTATGAGGATTTTTTTGAAAATCATGTCCCCTTAATACCGATTTATCCATTTTCAAAGAATCACATCTCAGATCATCTCCACCTCCACCAACAGTCTTCCCCTCCCAAGGGCACTCATTTATTTAATTTATAGATTTAGATTCCCTTTTTCAGACTAGGTGAAAGATGATATTCCTTGCTCTCAGTTGCTCCCTAGCCTTAATCACTGAATGGGTGCGGCTTTGGTCAAACCTTAAATAATCTCCCATATCGTCCAGGGCCATCTCTGGTGTCCTGCTCTGTATCTGACCACTGGACCCAAATGGCTCTGGAGGGAAACATGAGGCAGGTGCCCTTGCCCAGCCCTCCCTCACTTCAATCCAAAATGCCTGCATGTTACAGCATCACAGTCCTCTTCGAGAATGAAAGACAAACAATAACCTTTGCATCCAGTCGGCTCTTAATAAATACTTGAGTTTTGACAACACTCCTTCATTCTATCTGACTTAAGCAACCTCACCTCCAGGAACTGCGCTCAGTTTCTTCATCTACAAAATGGGAGTAACTAATAACCTTCCTGCCTGCCTTAAAAAGGAGGAAAATCCTCTGTAACCCTTAAAGTGATTTTTTCATTCCTATTACTCATTTAGCAAACAGAATCTGAATCTCAGAGTCAGAAGGGATCTCATTCCATGTGGACCTGACCAAGAATCTCCATTGTAACATCCCCAATAAGTGGCCATCTATTTTCTGTTTGAATGTGCCTGGTGTTGGGGATCTCGCTCCCTCCTGAGGGCATGAGGCAGTCCGTTCCATATTTAGACCTCCTGTAGGAGGCCTACCTGAGCAAGGCCCAGAATGGGACCCATGATGGAGTCCGGATGAAGAAGGCAGAATCCCAAAGTCCATTCCTGGGTCTAGAGGCCGAGCAGCCACAGACTGGAGGAAGGGGAGCTGCTTGGTCTCAGAGGACTCAGTAAACGCCTTCCTTTGCTAGTAATCACCCGGACCATGGTTTTCTCATCTATAAAGCGAGGGGTTCGGGTTAGGTAGGTCTTGAAGGTGTCTCCCAGATCTAAATTCTATTTTTCTCCTTTTAGAGCTATGGAGACTCCAGTCTTTCTTGGCCCATGAGTCCTGGGTTGGACCAGGCCTGTTCCTGGCAGAGCAGGACAGGGCAGGAGAGGACAAGGCAGGACAGGGCAGGACAGGGCAGGACAGGACAGGCCTCTTTTGTGAAGGCCTCCCCCAGCTGCCCAGCTGTCTCAGCCAGGGCCTGGGTGGTGCCCTGAGAGGATGAGGTGGGTGCAGGCCGTGGATGAGGGAGCCTGGGCTTGGGATCCCGCCAGAGCCGAGGCTTGTTTCCTTTCTACGGGGCCACGGTTGGTCCGTGTTGACCCCTGACCCTGCTGCACACACTGAGCTCAGTTCTGGGCTTCCCAGGGAAGGGACTGCTGGGCAAAGTTGACCGGCCTCCCCCAGTGAGAGGAAATGGTTACCGCTGCTATGGCAACATGGCCTTGTGCTGTCTGCCCGGGAACAAAAGAGGTTTTTCTTGTCCTTTTCTTTGGCCCTTCTGAACAGGGGGAGCCCCCCTGCTGCTGAGAAGGGGGCGGGAGGGCGGCTGCTGCCCGCCAGGAGCTGGTGGAGGGCGCTCCCTGCATCTGCAGGAGGCCTGAAGCCCCTGGCAGGGGGTGGCAAGTGTAGAGGGGGCAGGATGGAGGGAAGCCAGGATGCTGGGAACAAACGGCGCTGTTTGAGGGTCACTCGGAGGGGCTGAGGGCCTAGAAGGGGCCCATCGCCCCTCCCCACTCTCACCATCCCCTTGTCTCCTGCCCAGCCCTTCTCTTGGAATGTTCCATTCCTCTGCATCCTGCCCCCTCCCTCCAGGCCTGCCCCACAGCCTGAGGGCAGCTTAGGTGGCACTCTCAGCTCCAGGTTTCATAGGATCAGAGGCAGAGGATGGGGGCTGGGCAGGATGTAAAGGGGGCCTGAGAGATTCTCGGACCAATCCACTTTCAAAAAATAACACAAATAAACAGAAACAACTGCAGATCTCAGAGACAGGTCTAGAGTGGATAGAAAGTCAGGAAGATGCAAGTTTAAGGCCTGTCTCTGAGACATGCTGGCAGGAGACCCCAGCAATTCACCTCCCAGCTCAGGGCTCCAGGAAACTCTCAGATTAGACCTTATGGGCCAAAATGGGGGGTGAGGGGGCTCTATACATGAGATCCAAGCCCAATCCCCTACAAATCACAGAATCTTGGAGTTGGAAGGAGCCTTATTAGCAATCTACTTCAACTCATTACCCGAAGTAATCCCCACTAGAATGGAAAAATAGAGATTTTATATTTATACATATGTGATATTATATAGAATATCACATGTAATATATTAATTATTATTATATATAATATACATACATACATTATTATATATCATATATACATATTATTAGTCTTTTTTTGAATTTTGAATTTGTTTATTTATTTAAGAAGGACTTGGAGTCAGGAAGTTCTGAGTTCAAATTTGACCTCAGACACTAGTTTTGTGATCCTGGAAAAGTCACTTACCCTTTATCTGCCTCAGTTTCCTCACTGTAAAATGGGTAAAATAAGAGCATCTGTACCTCCCAGGATTATTGTCAGAATCAGATGGAATCATATTTAGCACAGTGCCTGGCACGTAGGAGGCGCCTCAAAAATGCTCATTCCCTTCCCTTTCCCATTACCCCATTAAACATACTTTGCTTAGAGAAGGAAGAATTCACCACCTCCAAAGGTAGACTGTCCCATTAATGTTTGTCTCGGATTATTTGGACATTGTCCTGACATCAAGCCTAAATCCATCTCTTTGCCACTTCACCAGTCCGTTGTTTGAGATCCTGCTCCCTGTCCACTTTTTGAAAAAAACAGATCTGATCTCTCATCCATGTGGTACCCATACCTTCAATTACTAGATGAGGAAAGAGAGACTTAGGAAGTCACATGACTTATAAGTGTCAGAGTGGAATTTGAATCCAGGACCTTCTAATCCAAATTCAGGAGTCTTCATTGTCTTCCTTCACCTTCCTTCCTGACAGGAGCTCTCCCACCCCTAGGTCAAGGGGACTCATCCAGATGAGTTGTTGCACTAGCTGCGTTTGCTCCAAAAGCAGAAGTCTCAGAGACAAGTGCTTGCCTTGGAATCATGTGTCAGACTGATAAGAACCTTCATGACTGACACACAGACTCCGGCTTGGGTGAGCTTCTGCAGTAGTCAGAAATTTCCAAAGTAGAGAAGGTCATTGGGGAAGAAGGCTTAAGGAATTGGGCCAACATTAGAGCATATGAATGATAGCAAATGGTTTTTCTGTATGAATTTTAAGATAGGAGGGCTTGTGAGCATTCACTGCACGCTTGACTGATGCGGCCCTACAAGGGAATAGGGTGGGAGCCTGCCCCTGGGAAGACATGATGATGTACAAGGTTCCTGCTCCCCAATTAAGAGCGTTTGCAAACACTATAACTGGTTTTGGTCTGCTAACCACGTGGTGTTTGGAATTCTGCCAGTTCAGTCATATTTCCTTTTCATGGGATAATGGTTGGTTTACACAGACCCCTGTCCTTGCTCTTCATGTTGAACTCAGTTTGGGCTTTACAAGAAAAGGATTGGTTTAGAGCTAGAACGAACTACAAAATGTCTATGCATGTTCAAATTAGGGACCCTTCCATTACTCATCATGTCTTTTCAGATAAAGCTCCCTACCCTTTTCATCCGTATGGGAATTGATTCAACTAAGCATTCTATGCGAAGTCAACAACTCCCTGTTACTCTGATACATCACAGGATGAGAAATTTGGTTCTGGAAGGGACTATAGAGGCTGAGGGTGGATGAGTAGCCTTTTCTCTTTATAGCTGAAGATGAGCTTCATTGTTGTATACCTGTGAAATCTAACAGTACCACGGCAGAAAATTGAATCACTTATTATAAGCAAATTGGAAGAACATAGAATAGTTTACCTCTCAGATCTGTGGAGAAGGAAGGTACTTGTGTCCAAAGAAGAACTGGAACTCCAAATAGGTAATTTTTATTATATTTAAGTTAAAAAGTTTTTATACAAACAAAACTAATGCACACAAGATCGGAAGGGAAGCAATAAACTGGGAAAATATTTTTTACATTTAAGTGTTCTGAAAAAGACCTCGTTAATAAGAATTCAAGCCATTCTCCAATTGATAAATGGTCAAAGGATATGAACAAACAATCTTCAGATGAAGAAATTAAAACCATTTCTAATCATATGAAAAGGTGCTCTAAATCACTACTGATCAGAGAAATGCAAATTAAGACAACACTGAGATATTACTACACACCTGTCAGATTGGCTAGAATGACAGGGAAAGACAATGACGAATGTTGGAGGGGATGTGGGAAAACTGGGATGCTGGTACATTATTGGTGGAGTTGTGAATGGATCCAACCATTCTGGAGAGCAATTTGGAACTATGGTCAAAAAGTTATCAAACTATACATACCCTTTGACCCAGGAGCTTATATCCCATAGAGATCTTAAAGGAGGGAAAGGGACTCACATGTGCAAAAATGTTTGTGGCAGGCCTTTCTATAGAGGCAAGGATGCCCATCAATTGGAGAATGGCTGAATAAATTGTGGTATATGAATGTTACAGAATATTATTGTTCTATAAGAAATGATCAGGAGCATGATTTCAGAGTCCTGGAGAGACTCACATGAACTGATACCAAGTGAAATGAGCAGAACCAGGAGATCATTATACAGGGCAACATCAATATTATAGGATGATCAATTCTGACAGACGTGACTCTTTCCAACAATGAGACGGTTGAGATCATTTCCAATGATCTTGTGATGAAGAGAGTCATCTACATCCAGAGAGAGAACTATGGGGACTGAGTGTGGATCACAACATGAAATTATCACTCTTTCTAATATCGTTCGCTTGCATTTTGTTTTCTTACTCATTCACTTTCCTTTTTGATCTGATTTTTCTTGTGCAGCAAGAGAATTGTATCAAAAATGTTTACACATTTTGGATTTAACATATATTTTAACATGTATAACATATAGTGGATTGGTTGCCATCTAGGGGAAAGGGTAGAGAGAAGGAGAGGAAAATCTGAAACACAAGGCTATGCAAGGGTCGATGTTCAAAATTTTTCCGTGCTTATGTTTTAAAAAAAAGAAAAGAAAGAAAGAAAGAAAAAAGAAAACTGAATCACTTCCATTTGAATTATCTTAGGAAAATTCTGAAGATCACCTGGCAGGACAAGGTACCAGATACTGAGATGCTTTCTTGAACTAAACTGTCAAACATTCCAACTCTACTGTAGAAAGCATGACTCCACCGGGTTGACCACAGTATTCAAATGCCAAATGTAGACTTGCCAGAAAGATTATTTTATGGAGAATTCATACAGGGCAAGTGATCAGAAAGTGGTCAGAAAAAGCAGTGCAAGGATATTTTCAAGGTCTCCTTAAAGAACTTTAAAATTGACTGTATGAAATGGGAGATACTGGTACAGACTGTTTAGCATGGCGTGCCCCCATTAGAGAAGGGGCTGTGCTCTATGAGCAAAGCAGAACTGAATTAGTTCAGAAAAAATGCAAGATGTACAAAATTAGAGAACCACCTGAAATGTTCATAAGGACTATTTGTGTCTGATCTCTAGTAGAACATTCAGAGCTTGTATTGGTTTGATCAGCCAGTTGGAGACACTGTAACTCATCTAATATAGTGATGTCATTTTGGTCCTCTTTTAGAGCAAAAAGACAAAAACCAGGGTAATCTTGACCTTGGGTCTTCCTGAATCCAAGCCCAATGCTCTATTTACTGATCACTTAGTTCCCTCTGTGACTTGTCAAGGGTCAATCAGGCTTACAGGTGGCTAAGGTAAGATTCCTTACTACATGATCACCTAACTTTCCAGAATTGCTTCCTAATCACTGTATTCCCTGTGCTGTGTGGCACACCACCTCAATTGTTCCATGTCTTTTCCCATTTCTTTGCCTTTGCTCACTGGGTTCCCCACACCTAGGAAATCCTCCTTTCTCCCTTTCACCAGCTAAATAAATTCCTGTCCATGTTTTAAAATCAATTTCAATGCCTCCTTTCCATGATCTCCTTCTCCTTCAGTTAGTACTTTATTCGTCTCTCTAAAGCACGTCTCATGGAATGTGGTTTTTTCTTAGTAAAAAGAGAATTACATTTGAAATCCAAAAGACCTCTGTTTGAATTCTGCCTCACACACTTCCTGTGTCTAGCTAGCTGCATCATTCTGGGCAAGCCCCAGTTTCCTTATCCATAAAATGGGGGTGATAAAATCATCCACCTCACAGGATTATTGAGAGAAAATGAGAATTTTGAGCACTTTGTAAACCCTAAAGCAGTGTCCATGTGGGCTACCATCAGCGTCATTTTTATGCACTCTAATCTCTTTGAAGCAAAGCTGTATGTTGTCTAAACTATATTTTCCCCCTAGTATTCAGCATGCTGCTCTGCATGGTAGGACACCTTAAAGTGTTGAGTTTTGACATAGATTGCCCAGTCCCAAGATGTCCTTACTTCTGATTTTGAAGCTGTAGTCTCACTCTTACTTCACATCCATTTGGTAAACAATGCTGGTTCCACTGGACTGCCCTTGAAACTTCTGTGTGCAAAGAAATATATAATGCCATAATGTTAAATGTGGGCAAGAAGGCAGTGCAGTGAATAAAGGGCTAAAAAGACTTGAGTTCAAATGTGACCATGGGCACATATTAACTGTGCATCTCTGGGAAAGTCATTTGACCCTATTTGCCTCAGTTTCCCCTTCTGTAAAATGAGCTGGAGAAGGGAATGGCCAATCATTCTAGTAGAAAATGGCCAACCACTCTAATATCTCTGCCAAGGAAATTCCAAAAAGGGTCACAAAAATTAAAACATGACTGAAAAATGACTAAACCACAAAACTAAATGCCAAGGATTATGTTAAGTATGTTTACAAATATTTCATTTAATTCTCACAAAAATCCTGCAAGATAAATGCTATTATTATCTCTGTTTTATAGTTGGGAAAACTGGAGCTAAGTGACTTTCTCAGTCACACAGCTACTACGTTTCTGAGGCTGGATTTAAATTCAGATTTCCCTGACTCCAGGCCTTGTGCTCTAGCTTACTGCTCTACCAACTGCCTCTGGACTAGAATCCAGGTCTCCTACTGACATGGTCACTAACCAGCTATATGACTTTAAGAAAGTCTTGTCCACTGTCTAGGTCTAATTTTTTCTTATTGACCAAATTAAGAATTTGGACATGATGGTCTCCAAATTCCTTTCAGCTCTGCTCATCTCTACTCTACATTCCAACAGTAATATTCTATGAGACAATGTCATTGAGGAGGAGAAGAAAAGGAGAATGAATTAGGGATCAGGAAAACTGACTTCGGATCCTGATTCTTCCTCCAGAGCTAATCTGGATTTGGATAAATCAGTTTTAGTCCCAGATTCTAGGACATCTCCAGACAGCCATGCTACCAAGTGTAAATAAAATTTCCCCAACCCCATTGAGCTTCCCAGCTCTCCTTCATGTGTTGGCTTCCCCAGTTAGCTTCACCCAAGCTCTTTGATGATTGTTTTACTTGCTTTTATTGAGAACCCATTTATTGATATACTATGTGCAAGTACTTGTCCTTAAGGATCTAGTTTATAATAAGGAATAGGCACACAAATAAGGTAATTTAATATGGAGAGAAAGCACTAATGACTTGGGGGTGGGGGAAGATCATGGAAGGCTTCATGGGAAAAAATGGTACCCGAGATGAGCGTTGAAGAAAATAAAAGATTCTAAGAAGCTTTTCTTTTTGTCATGAATAAGTGACTTAATTTCTCTGGATCTCAGTTTATTTTATGAAATGGAAGGTAAGGATTAGGGGATCACTTAGGTTCTTCTAACAGCTAAATTCTATGAGTCTATTTCTAATTTCATTTTGTGGGATTATTGTTCTGTAACATATGTGGTTTTCCAGAATATTCAGGTAAATTCCTATAAATGGCCAAATTTGTTTTTTTCTTCTTTTGTATGGAAATGAGAATAATTTTCAAAAATAGGTTGAAAAAAATTTTGATGTCAGTGGATGTTAATCCTTGCTAAGGTGATTCAAATTCTGTCATTCTTTAATAAATTAGAATAGCAGATAATGGTTGTCAGTCTTCTCAAGATCTTTGCAAAACACAGGATGGGTCAAGCTGAGAAACAAGGTTCTATAGACAAGGTTATCAGATTTGACTACATTGAAGAACATGATTGCTTCTTGGAAAGTCACTTGATTTTTTTTCTCCTTTGATTCCTTATTTATTTTCAACTGATTTTCTCCTTAATTCTCTGAATGCTGCCATTAATGTTTTCCTGGGATTCTAAATGAAAGAATAGAAGCAACCTTGGGTTCTCAAAAGCTATTTTACCAAAACATTATATGGACTAAGAATAGCTTGTGTACTTATCATCTGAGAAACAGTCTACTATCTCCATAAAGTAAAAAGAGATTTAGATCAGTGTTGATGAAATAATATATTTTTAAAAAATTATAAAGAAATTAGCTCATTCCTTGGTAAAATTTCTCAACTCTGACCAAGCCTCAAGAGAATTGAGACAATGTGGAATATTGAACTTGTAGTCTGGAAAGACCTGAATTTGTATCTTCATTCCAATATTTATAGACTGGATAACTCTGGATAGACTTTACTCAGCTTCTTCATTTGCAACATGGTGCTACTAATATATTATATCAATATTAATTAATATATTAACATATAATATACAATATAATATATTATCATTATATTAATATATTATAGCTATATATCTATATATATTAATATCTATATCTTACTTGTTCCCCAAGACTACGTGATTATAAATCTCAATGTACAATAGAAAAATGGTTGTTATTATTATAAAAGGAGAATTCAATGATACCCAACTAGGTAGTATAGTGGATAGAATGCCAAGCCTGGAAGCAGAAAGATTCATCTTTGTGAGTTCAAATATGGCCTTAAATATTTGTATGACCCTAGGCACATCACTTACCCCTATTTTGCCTGTTTCCTCATCTGTAAAATGAGCTAGAGGAGGAAATGGCAAACCACTTCAATATTTCTGCCAAAAAGACATCAAACGGGATCGTGGAAAGTTGGACATGACTGAAACAACTGGAAAACAATAACAAATCCAGAGAGTAAAATGACACATTCAGACTTTCTGGGAAATTGTATAATATAACAATATTATATTGTTATAGTGCCACTTATTGGTTGTGTGACTTTGGACAAGTCATTTTAAATCATTGAGCCTGTTTCCTCCTTGATAAGATGAGGATAATAATATTTGAGCTCTCTATTATGAAAGATTGTTGTGAGTTATTATGTGTAGGGTTATGGTGGTGAGAGGGAGAAGGAGGAGGAAGCCCTTGAGGGAAGAGACTCAGCTATGCAAGCTGATCTCAATTTCTCTCACAAAGCTCTTTTTCACAGAGAAAGGTGACAAAATGAATAATGTCATCCTTTCTGATGATTCTAATATTGCTTTTTTAACCTTTATTTCATCTACAAACACTTTAAAAATCAAGTTAGGTTTTTTTTAAATATAGGTTTTTGAAAATTGTATGGATTTGTACAACATGTGAAGGAATGATCTTAGATTCTCAAAATTATGTTAGAACTTGTGGAAAACAGCAGTTTGTCTATTTGGCATTCTTGATTGATGAATATTTTAGTCCTGCAAAGAATGAAGTGTCAATTCCATTTCAGTGCTTTAATTGAACTTTATTTACCATAAAACAATACTAAGAAGTGAGTTGATCATAGTCATTCTTGGGACCAATTTCCAGGAGTTCCTTTTGGCTCTAGAATTCATTTCATTATTTTGAGCCCTTTTCCTAAATAAAACCTTGTGTTTATAGCAGCAACAAAGAGCAATGTGGGAATGGAAGATTCCCCAGAGGACTTTTCCATGGCCATTTTCCAGCTCTTTTTTAAAATTATTATTTAAGAGGTCTGAAAATCCACACTTATGACAAACTGCTAAGTATCTTTATTAGCTTAGATTAGTTATGTAATTCACAAAGCAATTTGGGCACTTCATAGTGAGGAGAGGTAAGGCTTTTTTTAAGCAGGAGACCTGAGTTTGAATTTTGTCTTTGACATTTAGCAGCTGTATGACCATGGGCAAACCTTCAGAGCCACAATTTTTTATTTACAATTTTAAAAATAGAATTATTCTTGCAGAAAAGTGCTTTATAAAGCAATATAGAAATGGAAGCTATTTCTTCCTGTTTGGCATCTAGGGCTAATAAGCAAGAGGGGATAAGGCAGGTACACATTAGGGGCATTTCTGATTTTATGTATGTATGTTTTGTATGTATGTATGTATAAATAAACAGTGCCTGCCCTCAAGGAGGTCATATTCTATTGAGGACAAGTTTTATATATATATATATATATATATATATATATATATATATATATATATATATATATCTTCAAAATTAAATAGAAAATATATACAAGCCACTTACTGGGGAAGATGCAAGAAAATGGTAGGCTCTCTGTAAAAAAGTGGCACTTGACCAAAGCTTGGAAGGTAGCTTGGGAGGCCAAGATGTAGAGATGAGATGGGAGAAAAGTCAAAGTTTAGGGGACAGCCTGTACAAAACAATGGAGACAGAAGATGGAAGGTCATCCACTAGAACCCACAAAAAGGCCAGTTTGCTTGGAATGCAGATCTATGTGAAGGAAAATGTCATGCAATAATCTAGTAAAGGTCAAGTGGATCCAGGTTCTAAAGGGCTTTAAAAGCCAAACTGAAGAATTTGTCTGGTATTTTATTCTAGAGGTAAGAGGGAGTCACCAGAGCTTCCTGAGCAAGAAAGCAGCATGGTCAGATTGTATTTTAAACATGTCATTCTGGCAGGTTAGTGGGGGGAGTCAATTGGAGAGGGAAGAAACTAGAGGCAGAGAGACCCATTAGGAAATAATTATAATAATCCAGGAGGGAAAGGGATGAATTCTAGCATGTGTAGATAGAAGACGGAGGATGTAAGATATATTGTGTAGGAAGAACTGACAAGATTTGGCAACTGATTGGATGGGACAGGTGAGGGGGAAGGAAAAGGCAAGGATGACTAAGATTCTGAAATTGTGAGCCTGGAATGATAGAGAGGACAGAGATCCTCTTGATGAAAATGAGGACATTAGGAAGAAGGAGTGTTCTTTCCATCATACAATTCCACCTCCATAACATAATTTCCAGCTTATGTGGAAATATGTGTTGCATGACTTAATGAGTATTCTACTTCTTGTCTTCTCAATGGGTGGGTAAGGAGTGGGAGAGAGGGAGGGAATTCAGAACTAAAAATGAAAATTTCAAAATAATTTTATTTAACTTTTTAAAAGATAATTTATGGGACTGAGAGCCACTTTATTAAAGTGTTTGGTTTGTTTTTGTTTTTATTTTTATTCTGCAAATGAATTTGATCATTATGTGGGAGATAGAATTATAAATTTATCATTCTTTTATTACAACAGGCAGGACAATTAATTATTGGGTGACTCCATCTCCCAGGAATTTCACTAGACAATGATGATACACCTAAGTGCCTGTCCTTAAAAAGCTTATAATCTATAAGGAGGAATAAGCAATGACTTCGGGATGGGGGAATGATCATGGAAGGCTTCTTGGAAGAAATGGTACCCAATGCCATTCTAAAATGATAAGCAATTTTAGAAAATAAAAGATTCTAAAAGAAGCAAAAAGAAGAAAGTGCATTCCACAAAGGGGTGTGATCTGTGCAAATACTGAAAGACACAAATGTTGAATGCAATTTGGCTAAGAGACAGACCATGCAGGGTAGTAACAGAGAGAGGAAAGATAGGTTAGAGCAGTGGTTCTTAAACTTTTGTTCTCGGTATCTTTAATACTATTCAAAATTACTGAGGAGCTGTCCAAAGTGTTTGTGTTTATGTGGGTTATATTTTTAGATATTTTCCACATTACAAATAAAAGTTAATTCTGAATTTGTTGACCCTCTGAAAGAGGGTCCCGTCCCCTTCCTTAGGATTCTCTGGACTATACTTTGAGAACAAATGGGTTAGAGCCAGATTATGAAGGGCAGTAAATGCAAAGATTAAGAGTCTATATCTTATCCTAGAGGCAATAGAGAGTCACTGAAGATTTTGGAACAGGAAAATGATGTAGTCAAATATTTGACTTAGGTAGATAATTTTAGTAGCTATGATGAGGAGAGACTAAAGAGCCAAGAGACTAATTAGAAAGGCAATAGTCAGGGAAGGGGGAGGACCTGGACTGGAATAGTAGCCAAGTGAATGAAGAGAAGGAAGAGAACTGAGATGGATGGGGTAGAATTAGTGGGATTTGCAACTTATTGATTGGACATAACAGAATGAGTGAAAGAGAGGAATCAAGGATGTTTCCAAAATTACAAACCTGGGTAACTGGAAGAATACAATAGCTAATAGCTCACACTTATATAGGATTTTATGGCCACCAAGTATCTTATCTACATTTATCTTCCTGAAAAGCAGATTGTATGAGAATCATTTTCCTCATTTTATAAATGAGAAAATAAAGTAAATATACCTTTGATGCTCCATCATGGGATGAAATCCTATGTTATTAAGCTAAAAAGGCTTCAGTTATGACCGCTGATAGACTATGTGTCTGTCACCTAACCAATTATAGAGACCACAGAGATAGCCCCCATAAGATGAATCTTGGTGACCCTCACATCTCATGGTGGTAATAGATAATAATGGAGGGAGGACTGAGTGTAGAAGCAAAGGACTTAGGTTTAAAACAGGCCTCCTGAGCTTTCTTTTCTTTGATCCCTTCCAACTTGAAATCTATGATGTAATGAAAGGGAAGTAGCATAGGGAAATATACATATAGAGAGACAGGCAGACAGATAGAGAGATAGATATAGGTATAGATAAAGTATTTATAATGTGCCCAGAACTGTATTAAGCATTGGAGATATCAATAAAAGCAAACAAAACAGTTATCAAAGAGCTTGGGGGAAGATAACTGGGAAAGCCAATACAGGAAGGAGAGTTGGGAAGCTCAATGGGGTTGGGGAAATTTTATTTATACTTGGTAGTATGGCTGTCTGGAGATGTCCTAAGATTCTCTGGATTATACTTTGAGAACAAATGGGTTAGAGCCAGATTATGAAGGGCAGTAAATGCAAAGATTAAGAGTCTATATCTTATCCTAGAGGCAATAGAGAGTCACTGAAGATTTTGGAACAGGAAAATGATGTAGTCAAATATTTGATTTAGGTAGATAATTTTAGTAGCTATGATGAGGAGAGACTAAAGAGCCAAGAGTCTAATTAGAAAGGCAATAGTCAGGGAAGGGGGAGGACCTGGACTGGACTGGGGACCAAGGTTTTTCCAAGTCCAGGTCAGCTCTAGGGGCAGAGCCCATTCTCAGGCAAGAGATTGGAGTCAAGGGCAGACAGAATGATTGGAGAGTTCCTGGAAAAAAAACAGTCAGTCAATAAATATTAATCAAGTGCCTAATATGTGCCAGATATTGTGGATATCCAAAGGACCTGAGTGTGACTCCTAAAAATGCTATTTATTACTTATGATACATTAAGCCATTTATAAAATGAAGGCATTGGACTAGCTCAGGGATTATTAACCTTTTTTGTTTCATAGATTCCCCCTAGCAATCTGGTGAAATGTAGGGACCCTCTTCTTAGCATATGATAATGTTTTTTAAAAATTGAAAGAAATGCTAAATTTCAGTGAGATAATAGTAACATAAGAAGTATAAGTTTTTTTCCCAATCCAAATCCATGGAACTCTGAAAAATGCTCATGAATCACAAGTTAAGAGCCCTTCTATTCGATGATCCCTAAGGCTTAGTCCATCTTCTCATTTATCTATCATCCTAAAATGTGGAGGAATTAGGATATCCTTTAATAGAAGGAACTCATGCACTAATTAAATCTTTGGAAGTATTGTTTATATTACACAGGAGGAAACTGAGGCATAGAGTGGAAAAGGCCACACAGATTAGAGTTAAAGGAATCAGGATTCACAACCCAATCTTCCAGCTCTCAGACCAGCTCTCTCCTCACTGTACCACAGAGCTGTGACGTCCCCGAAATGGAAGGGAATTGGCAACCGTGGCTCCAGTAGCTGGAAGCCAGGATTTGAAGTTGAGTAAGAATGTTGCTCACAGACTTTGGAAGAATTAGTAACATGGGCATTGACTGCAGATCTGCTTCTGAATTTCCGAAATGAGAAATGATCTCGACCAAGATGTTCATCATTAAATTTTCTGTAACAGCCTGAGTGGCCCATATCCTCCTTCCAGGGAACATGCCATCGTGTGCAATGTATTTAAAACAGCCCACGCTAGACCTGCAGGGAACATGAGCTACTTTGTAAGAATGTTGGAATGCGTTCCTCCCAGGAAGGAGACATTCTGGGATCCTTGGCGTCAAAGAGACGAGGAAAAGAAAAGAAGGGAAAAAATACTTTTTCTCCTTTTCCCCCCCTGCTTCCCCAAGTTAGGCCCCTACTGGCTCTAGCAGAGTCCTTTTGCTCTCCCCTTAAATCATTTTCCTTGTTATTTAACTAGAACTCTTACCAAAGTGTCCATGATGTAAAGAGAGACAGGGTGAGGCAATGGATAATGAGGTAGAAAATCAGTTGTGGTTTCCATCAAAATACAATAATATTCATCATATATATGTAGACAAATATATGTGTCTGTGTGCACATTATCTCCTTTCAGCTTCTGTGAGCCTCCTGTGAGAAATAGAAAGGCAGGGATGAGTGTCTCTTTTTCCCAAAACTCAGCATCCCATCTTCCACCCTTGTGATTTTTCATAGGCTGTCTTTTCCACAGAAATACACTTCTTCACTACTGCATCTTAGAATGCTTGGATTCCTTCAGAGCTCAAAGGAAATTGAGTTTCACCTCCTAGAGAGTTTTTGGGAGTTCATTCCCTCCTGAACCCCTATCCTAAAGAATGTAAGGGATGGGAGTCTTTCTCTTTTACTACCTAGCTGGAGTAAAGTCCCATAAACAAACATTATGTGTTTACTACGTGTCAGGAAATGCACTAAGCACTGAGGATACAAAAAAAAGACAAAAACAGGCCTTGTCCTCAAGTATCTTATATTGTGAAGGGGAAGAGAAGAGACAACCTGAAATTATGTATTAAAAAAGATATATACAAGATAAATTGGAGATAATCCCAGAGGAATTAGTATTGAGTGCAATCAGGAAAGACTTCTTGCAGAAGACGAGATTTTAGCCAAAATATGACGGAAGCCAGAGAAACTAAGAGGCAGTAGTAAGTAGGGAAAGCACTGAGTAACAACCAATGTAAAGGCAAGAAGATAGAAGTTGAAACATCCTGTTTAAAAAAAACATTGAGAATACCAGGATTGTTGAATGTGAGAACACAGGAAGAGGCTGGCTTGTGAAGAGCTTTAGAAAATCAAACAGAGGATTTTCTTTTTGATCCTAGTTGTCATAAGTATAAATTGATGATTATTGAATGAGCAGGTAATATAGTCTGATCTTTGATTGAGAAAGATCACTTTGGCATTTGAATGAAGGAAGATGGACTAAAGTGGGGAGAGATTTGAGGCAGGTTACTGAAATAAGTTCAAACATGAGGAGATGTAGACCTATACCTTGGTAAGTGGCAATGTCAGAGCAGGTAAAGGAGTATATATAAAAGATGTTTTAAAGATAGAATCAATAAGACTTAGCAACAGATTGGATATGGAAGGAGAAAGTTCCCTTTGGAAAACCATTATCCTACTCAAGTTGTCTGTTTGCTATCCCTCATGTTTTAATATAATAGATACTTAAATAGTGCTAATCAAATTGAATTGAACTGAATCCCCATTCTACAGATGAGGAAACTGAAGCCTAGAACAGAGAAAGGATTTAGCCAAAACACACTGCTGCCAGTGAATAGTGGCTGGGACTAGAATTATGAAATATTTTCAACTGGAAAAGACATTTAGATCAAGTTCAAAATAAGCTAGACTTGGAGTCAGGAGACCTGGATTCAAATTACAACTTAGATAATTATTAACTGTGTGAACCTGGGCGAATCAATTTACTACTCTGAATTTCAATTTCCTTTCCTTGGTAATGTTTCTCCTTTCTTTTTCTTTATTTCATACCTGTATCTGCACACACACACACACACACACACACACACACAATACCCCACCATCTTTTCATTTACTCCAATTTTTGATGAGGAAGTAGCCTTTGTCCTTGACCCTTTGAAGAGGTAGCCTTTCTCCTCAAGATCAATTCTGCTACATATACCCTTGAATAATACATACATAATACATGGACAGATCCGTACATATATATATAGATAGATATAGAGATTCATAAACGCATACACACAGAGGGTGAGAAAGAGGAAGAGAGAGAGAAAGATAATGAGAGACAGAGAGAGATAGAGGGACACAAAGAGAGAAGCAGGGAGGGAGGGAAGAAGTGAGGGAAAGAGAGAGAACAGGAGAGGGAGAAAATGAAAGAGAAAGAGAGAGGAGAGGGAGAGGAAAAGGGAGAGGGAGAAAAAGAAGGAGAATGAACATTTTATTAAGTGCTCACTGTTTTAAGCATTGTCCTAAGTGCTAGAAATATAACAAATATAAACAAATAAGAAAATCTGCTCTCAAAGAGCTTATATTCTGATGGGAGCTTACATTCTACATAAAAGGGAACTGAAAAGTGGGTTAGGGATGGGATATGGAGCAGATCAAAGAATAGTTGAAAATCCTCAACCCTGGGAAGATAAGGCAAGAGCTGAAATGTCATTACTAAAGGATCCAAGGACAATGTCCAGATTACTAGTAGGTAAGAAATGGAGGCAATGGTCCAAAAAGAAGCAACATAGCCAAATACTTCTCCTTTTAGTGATCACCTCAATCCCTACCTGTTCAATTATCATCAGTTCTGTTCAGTGATCATCTATGATAATACCCAGTTCTATATTCAGACCCACTCATCTGAACTCTAGTCAGTATCACCATCTGCCTATTAATCATTGCCAATCACATTGTCCCAAAGGCATCTCAATCTCAATTTGTCCAAAACATAACTCACTATCTTTCCCCAAAAATCTACTCCTCTTTGCTATTTCTATAGAGGACTCCCTTATCCCTCCATTCTTCCAGATCTACAGCCTTGGGGTCATCTTCCTACTCACCCCACATATCCATCAATTCCCATATCTTGTAGTTTCTAATCCCAGAGCAACTCACCTATTTTCCCTCTTTGCTTATGCAGCAATCACTCTAGTTCAGAGCTTCATCACCTCTCAAGGACTTCTCAATTGATCTTCCTTCCATAAGTTTTTCCTCTCTCCCCTCCATTCTCTACTCAGCTAGCAGTGTGTCAATAAATATCCTAAAGCATGGATCTGACCACATCATTCTGCTGCTCAAGAAATTACAATGGCTCTTTATTACTCTAATATCAAATATAAACTCCCTGATCTGTCATTTAAAACTCTTTATGGTTTGTCCTTTTCTATAATTCCAGTCTTCTTGTACAATACTCCACTCCATGTATTCTACAGTCAGGCCACATTGCATTATGTGCTAGACATACACCCCAAAGAGGTCACTGACAAAAATGAAAGGGGAGGGACTCCATATGCATTAAAATATTTATAGCAGTACTTTTTCTGGTAGCAAAGAACTGAAAATAAGGATGATGCACATCACTGGTGAACGGCTAAGCAAATTGGCACATGAATATAATGTTATATCACTAAGCTCCAAGAAATAACAAACATGATAAATACAGAGAAACATAGGGAAAATCATAAAATGATGCAAAACAAAGCAATTGAAGGCAAGAAAACAATAAGCACAATAAACACAGTGTTGTAAATAAAACAAACAAAACTTCAAAAAAATCAAAATTAAATATTCTGAAATTATAAAAACTAAGATTGGCTCCAAAGAAGAGATATGAGAAGACATATTTACCCTTCACCTCACAGAAATAGGATTCAGTGGATATGGAACCTTTATATAAAATGAGGTTTTTTTGATTAATGTATTGATTTTGTTGTCTTTTAAATTGTCCTCATCTTTTAATCTATTCTTTGTTAAGTGATGACTGAGATACAAGAGGAAATGAGGATATCAAAACAAAAGATATCAATAAAAATATTTTTAAAAAAAAGACTCAGTTGAAGTACCACCTTTTATAGTTATTTCCCCACCCCCAGCCCACTAATTAATTTATTTCTCTGTAAGGTTACCTGGCAACTATTTTTTATATCTTTTAGATATATATTATATTATATTATATTATATTATATTATATTATATTATATTATATTATATTATATTATATTATATTATATTATATTATATTATATTATATTATATTAGAATGTAAGTTCCTTAAGGGCAGAGACTTTTTACTTTTTCTTTGTATTTATAACAGTTAGTACAGTGCCTAATGTCTAGTAATACTTTAATAAATACTTCATGATTGTTACACACATCCATCAGATTTTCTGATGTCTCTCTCTCTTTTTTTGTGATATCATTTTACTTTTTTTTCATTCTTTTCGAATTCTCTCCTCTCTTATAACTCTTCAAAATTGTGTCACCTCCAGTTTGATTTTTTCCCTCTGCACAATTGGATTGTTCCAATTACTCTTCCTTTTTTCATATTCTTAAATATTGCTTCTACTTTTTATAAAATCAGAAAGATGTGAGTTTGAACCTTGCTTCAAGTATTGAGTTTTTATCTGAGCAAATCATTTAACCTTAGAGAATTGTTTTGAGGATCAAATAAGATCATGTAAAAAAATAAATAAAATGCTTTGTAAACCTTGAGGTTCCATAAATGTGAGTTGTTGTTGTTATTGTTATTACTGCAAATTTGATAACTACCCCATGATCAATAAGATGAATTGCTGTAGACTTCCTCACAGATCAGTTCCATTTTACCTCTATTTGTTGCCTCGGTTTCATCCTGAAATGCTTTTAGCTTAATTTGACTTAGGTATATTTCATGTCAAAATGTTCATGGGCTTGCATTCCTCTTTACTGCTTTTTCCTCTTTTTAAAAGTAGTACAGCCTAGGCTTTCTTGCTTTCCACAATGAATTAATTCATTCTTGGCTTTTTAGCTCTTATTTCTCTCTGCTTGAAAAGATGAACTGTTTGTTGTTTGAAATGGTTTCTGTATACTTTGGGCCTCCTTGTTGTGGAGACTCCTGTGTGTGTGTAGCATGCATGTGTGAAGATGTGTGTTTGAAGTAAATAGGTGGTGCAGTGGCCTTGCAACTAGAAAGACCCCAATTCAAAGTCTGCCTCAGACTCCAGTTAGCTGCATGACTCTAAGTAAGCCATTTAATCTGTCATCCTCAGTTTCCCCTTCTATAAAATGGGAGTATTAATAGCTCCTGCTTCCCAGGAGATCAAATGAGATAATAAATGAAAAAGCACTTTGCCAGCCTTAAAAATCTATATAAATGCTAGCAATTACTATTATCATATTCATTAAACTTATTTAGGAATTAGTAACAGAGGCAATGTCTTTACCTTTATCCATTTCCCATTTGTCAAAATCAAAAGCTTATTTAAATAAGTTGGAACACGTTTATTTGTTCACAGCACCATCTTATCCTTTATCCTTTAACTTATTAGTATTCTAACTACAGTGAAACAAATATTTCATAAATGACACAAACATCAGTAACCATTTGTTTCTTGTCTAAGACTCAGTGTGTGTAAAAACCAGCATCTGAATCTTTTCTTTAAAAGAATATTCACCATATTCAGACAGGAGATTATGGCCTCTTTCATTTTGTTCCCACATATTCGAATTAAAGCCACAAGGTATATGATGATTTAATTTGAAGGATCTTGTCAATCCTTTTTTTTGACTCTATTTCTTTATCTTCTGCAGTAGATATTTGGTTCATAAGCTGAAGCTACTTTCATAGTAGTCTTTTTTCATGATGATACTCTTCATAGGAGGGCAGCTAAATGGCACGGTGGATAGAATGTTGAATGAAAAGTCAAGAACACTCATTTTCTTGAGTTTAAATCTGGCTTCAGTGTTACCTTGGCCTAGTCACTCAATCCTGTTTGCCTCGGTTTCTGCATATAAAATGAGGTGGAGAAGGAAATGGCAAACCTCTCCAGTAAATTTGCCAAAGCGAAAACAAAAACAGAAACAAATTGGGTCATGAAGAGGAGGACACCACTGAAACGAGAGCAATAATAAAAACTCTTCTTGGGGCTGTGCAGAGTGGGATGATCAAGTGTCCAATTAAATTTTATTTTTCATTGTCTCTGGAGGCATGCAGAAACCAGTTCTGCTGATTGCTTGAGTCCCTTCTCTAAGAATAACTGGGGCAACATCCATCCACTTAGCTGGTATCCTTGTGCCTTCTGGTTTCATTTTTTTGCAAAAACATAACAATGTAGTTCATTTTATTCCATAGTAGGTCAACTTATGATGACTATACAAAGATCTCATATTTAGACCATTAATAACTAAATTTGAGTCTAAGATCTATCCTTGTCATCTCTGCTCTTACTGCTGTAGACCCATAAAGGGGTCTCAGAGGACGGAGGGAGGACCAACTAATATTTTCCTTCATTTTATATGGCCAACTCCTGAAACAAAGTTTCCTTGCTGCAAAGCCAATCACTCTTCTACAATAGCATATAGAGGCAATCTCTCCCTAAGTCTCTCTGTTTCCTTCTTTCCATTTTTTTTCCTAATAACTATTCACAGAGGCTCAGTTAGCTCACTCTGCATATAATCTAGTCAGAGTCAAGTAGTCAACCAGTATTTACTAAACATCTTCACTGTGTTAATCACCAGAGAGTGAAAGAAAGGCAAAATGTCCCTCCTTTAAAGAAGTTTTCAGTATACAAATATACATAAACACACTTACATAGGTTATGTGTATATATACATGTATATTTATGTGTATACATATATACATGCAGGATAAATTGGACATGATCTCGAGAAGGTACTAAGATTAGAGAAAACAGGGAAAGATTTCTTATACAAGATGGAACTTTTGTTGAGGCTTGAAAGAAATCAGGGATGTTGGAAACAGATGAAGAGGAAGCGTATTCCAAGTATGGGACACAGACAGTCAATGAAAATGCTCAAACTCAGGAGGTAGAAGATTTTGTTTAAGGAAGAGCATTGTGCTCATTATTATTGGTTCACAGATACCTTGGGGAGGGATACAGTGTAAGAAGACCAGAAAGGTAGGAAGGATCCAGGATATGAATGGGATTAAAAAGCCAAGCAGAGAGATTTCTATTTAATCCTGGAGATCCAGGATCTATCAAGAATCTCCAAAAATCTCCCATGTTTCCTTTCTTCATCACTCCCTCTCAACACACACACACACACACACACAAACACAGCCATGGCTCATACATCCTGAGCTCCTCTGGCAGGCTTGTCATCTAGCCCACCTGTCAAACAAATCTCTCAGAGTACAAACACTAGCATATGTGAAAACCAATTTACATTCCAACTACTGCTTGCCCCCATCAAGACAAAGTTTTGTTGAACCGAATTTAAAGCATTATACCACAAAAATCAAAGTAGGAGAAAGGTGATGGTTGAGTCTATTTGGGAGGTGGAGAAGGAAAATTGGGATGTAGGGAGGTGGTGAACTCCCTTGATCACATTGAAGGTGTTCAAAAGGGGAATATTTTCTTTTTCTCCTCTTCAAAACTCTGAAAGTTCTTTAGTGGGACATTTGAAAAAAATGTGAGCCTTTGTCAGGAATTGAAAAAGCTCCATCTTTTCTCCTAAATTTCCCAGATCAGGTAGTTTTTAACTCTTTACAGAACTTCAATTCAACACAGGGAAGGGAAGGGAAGGGAAGGAAAGGGGAAGGGAGAGAAGGGAAGGGCGGAACAGGGAAGGGCTCATCAAATCTGAACACTCAAGTAGTGATGTGATGAGCTAATATTTGTGAGACTACTTCAGCAGTCTCATTTGGGGCATTCTATCCATCTTCTAATTTGTCCTGAAAAACTAAGACTTATGGTCCTTGAAGATGAAATCTTTAAGCTTCTCCTGATTTCCTTATCATTCTATAAAGCCCAAGTGAAATGTCATCTACTCTAGGAAGCCTTCTTTTTTCTTCTCCTATTAATGATCTCCTTAAATCTTAAAGAAGACTGTACCTTTCTAATGCGCTGATCATGTATTATATTTCTCTGCATTGGTGTCTTATTCATCCTACCAGACTGTGAGCTCCATGAGGACAGAGATTCTGCCTTACCCAAATTTTGCAGTTCTCCCACTCTTGAGAACAGGACTCTATACACAGTAAGCACTTAATAGATGCTTAGTAGTGGTGGTTATTCAGAAAGAAGGATTGGGAAACAGAAGATCTTTCCACCTTCTTGTGTATATAGAAAGTACTGAAGGATTTAGGTTCAAATGTAAGTCAAATCTACCTCTTCCTGCTTGACTTTGCATGACTGCTCTCCCTGTTCATAAGTTCCCCTCCCCCAATGGAATAACAATGCTGGACATGGCTACCCCAAAGAAGTACCATAATGATCGTATTCTAAAGACTGGGATTTCATTGGTGTGGACACTCCTGCTAATGCCACAGGTCATTGTGGCTGGAAAAGTTTATTATCCCAGTGTCTAGCACTCTAGTAATGAGCCTCTCTGTGCTTAGTTTGAACCTTCATCGATCTCTAGCTCTTAGTCAGCGCCTTTCCTGTTTGATAGCACTATCCAGAATTTTGATTTCATTAGCAAACCCTTCTCTATACCAAGGTCAACTCCATTGAATAAGAGGAATAGACCGTCCAAAGCCTTCCCAAACTTGCTCTTGCTTATAATTCTTATCTCATCCTTCATTTCTCTCCCTTCCACACGCTAAGATTTAGTCATACTAGTACCAGAAATGCTACCCAATCTCCCACCTCTCTGACTTTGCCGTTAGAATACATTTCCTCCTCATCTCCACCTTTTGTCATCCTTAATTCCCTTCAATAATCAGCTACAATCCAGCTCATCCACAAAGCTTTCATGTCCATCTCCTCTCCCACCATCAATTGTAGAGTCAAGAAGACCTCAATTTCAATCTTAACTCATGTACTTACAAGTTACGTGACCCTGGATAAGTCATTTAGCCTGGTTTCCATTTCCTTGTAAAATAGAGATAATATTTAGCAGCTACTTTATAGAAGCACTCTGCAAACCTTAAAGCTCTTTCTAAATATTAGTTATTAATAGTTTAAATTGTTTGTATTTACTTGCATTCATTTTATATAAATATTACATATCATTTATTACTAAATACTTATGTAAATATAAGCATTTACTTGTATTTGCCTTTTTTTTTCTTCCTCTGATAGAGCATAAGCTTATTGAGGACAGGCTTTCCTTTTCATCCTTGGGTCCTCAGAACCTAGCATAGTGCCTGGCACATAGTAGGTGCTTAATAAATGTTAGACCACTTGAAGATGATATGAGATAATGTATGTGAAGCATAATTGTAAAGGGCTATTGAATGCCCCACAGCTCTCTCCTACCCTTGTTCCTGTCATCCCCTGGAACTGGCACCCACTGGCTCTCTGCTCCACTGCCCTCATCTCCTCAGGAGGTCTGCTAGGGGCTAATATGTGCCCTTCAAGGCTACTTCTCTTCCTCCTCCAGCAGCCAGCAGAATATTCCCCTTCAGGGTTCTCCAGCGAACAGCTTCGAATTATCCTCTCATTAGCGATGATACATCCCTTCCGAACACGGTGCCATTTTCTCATACCATCTCAGCATCTAACATTAGGAGATAACTGCGTTCACAACATATGTCATTACTCATTAAGGGACTTTTTCTGGATTATGGCTGAGGCTTAATGACTTGTTAAAGATGTTTAACACTTACAATTTTGTTTTTAATTTAGGAAGCAGCATGATCAAACTGCGCCGGGAGACTCTCTCTCCGATTTGGGGAAATCTGGAGATTGGCCTGCTCGGAGGGCTCTCGAGCAGGGGAGGTGATCCTTAAATTGAATTGCAGCCCTCCAAGGCGTGTTTGCATGTCAGCTGCTGCCATGATCTGACATGTTAATGGAGCTGAGGAAACAATGTGTTTCAGAGGTAATTGCTGAAGTAACGAGTTCCAGGTAACATTTGCCTTAAAAAAGAAGTATGCTCCTTCTCAGGAGACAGGGTAAAAGGGAGCTAGTGAGAGGGACGAGAGGAGCTAGACCTGCTGACTGTTGGTGGGCTGCAGCAATGGGGCTCACATCTATACTCCCCTGCAACTTCTATGTGGACACAGAGTCCCTTTGAAAATGGTCCTCTGCTCCTAATGATGATACTTACTTGACTGATGTCTAGGGTCTGGTTGGACCAGTCAGCTGGAGCTCCTGAACCTGAAGAGGGCATGCCAATCAAGATGCAATTTGGTGCAGTGAAAATAGGGCTAGGTTTGAAGGGGACCTTCACCTTTTCAGGACCTTGGGAAGAGAGGAAAAAGGAAGGAAGAAAAGAAGGAAAGAAAGTAGAATGGAAGGAAAAAAAGAAGGAAGGAAGGAAGGAAGGAAGGAAGGAAGGAAGGAAGGAAGGAAGGAAGGAAGGAAGGAAGGAAGGAAGGAAGGAAGGAAGGAAGGAAGGAAGGAAGGAAGGAAAGAAAAGAAAAAAGGGAAAGGGAGTAAAGGAAAAGAGGATGGAGCGAAGGAGGCAGAGGAAAAGGTGGAAGAGAGGGAAAATATAAGGAGGTTGACTAGATGACCTCTAACTTCTAACTTTATAAATTGTTGATATTTATTGAATGATATTAAATTATGCATTATATAATGAAGTGTCTTATTCTCTCCACAGATAATAATACCTAATATTTATAGAGTGATGTAATATTTGCAAAACACTACAAATTTTAATTCATTTTATTCTTATTTGTAAAATAAAGAAATTGAGATAAACAGCAGTTAAGTGGCTTGTACAGATAGGATCATACAACTAATAAGTGTCTGAAGCAGGATATCAACTCAAGTTTTTCTGACTCTATCCATAGTTCTATCCACTGTTCTACCTAGCTGCCAAGTACCTCCCCACAGGGATTGATAATGACATGGCTCATTGAACAAGAAGGAAACAGCTCTGTTCCAATGCTGCCTGAAAGTTTTTGTGCTTTCTCCTCTCTGTCTTCCTCACCCAGAAAGAGCACAAACCAGAAGATCTGAGTTCAAACTCTAATTCCTGGTATTTGCCAACTGTGTGACTCTGGAAACCTTTCATCTCTCTAGACCTGAGATTCCCACCTATGAAGTGAGATAGTTGAGGTAATTAGTTCTAAATCCTTAGATTTATATTCCAATGGGTTGGTGAATATACTGTGTTCTCTGTTATTGAAATCCCCATGAAGAGAAAGCTGGGAAACCTCTTTTGAACAAGGGTGTTGCAATGTGTAATAAAAGGATCCTACCTCCTGATCTGGAAGTTCTATAACAGGCAACCACTCAGAAAACACATGATGAAAAAGGGTCTTTTTGACTGGATATGGAGTACAGTTGGAGGATATTCCAAAGATATCAAGCAGTCAGTGCGATGCCCTCAGTCTCATTTCTGCTCTAGGTTTTTTCCCTCTTCCTTGATGACTTTAAGATCTCTGAATCTTCAAACGTAGACAGAGCTCATAAATGTGACACTATAGCTTCCCTGATCTTGGTGGTTACCAGCTCCACTCCTTTCTTAGATGGCCCACCTATGTCATTGCCATCATGTTTTGTTAGGAGTAGAAGTTGTGTGGCCCTGCCTCAGCTCAACTTCTATCCACTTTCTATGTGCTTAGTCCTTTCTCCTTTCCCACAATTAATTTTAGAATTATGGAAATTTGAAAAGGGCTGATAACTCTTTCTAATTATTTTTTTATTTATAGATTCAGTAATTAAGACCAAAAAAAGAGGAAAGTTGTTACCCAGGATTACAGAGTAAAGAGACTCTAAAGATCCTCTAATTGAATCCCCTCGATTTTTTTTTGTCAAACATTCTCCCTCCCCCGCCTTCTCACCTATTTACCACCCCCACTGGGAAAAAATAAAAATAAAACCCTTTAAACAAATTAGTACAGTCAGTCCATATTGTCCGTGTCCAAAATTTTGTCTCATTCTGAAATGAGTTATTACCTCTCTGGTAGGAGTGGATAGTCTTCATCTTCAGTCTTCATCTTCATGAAATTATATTTGATCAGGCAAGCTTTTCCAACTTTTTTTCTTTTACAAGGTTGATGTTATAGTAAAAAATGTTTGTCCTTGTTCCATTCACTCCACTAATGAAGTTGTTCTGAGGATCAAATGACATAATTTATGCCATGCACAATAATAAATGTTAGTTATTATAGTAGTAAGGGGGAGTTTCCCCACTAGAGCTTATCAACCAATAGAATATTAAACTAAAATGGAATCTGATCTTATGCTGTAGTTTGACAGAAGGGGAAACCAAGATCAGAAATCTATCTCCTGTAACTTTTTCAGAAACCTAAATCTTTGCAAGGCTCCAAGAACTTCCCTATAGAGTCAAGTAAAACATCTAATCCCTCTTCCACTAAAATTTGAAGATTTCAATTATATTTCACCCCTCACACCCAAATCTCCTTTTCTCCCGGAGGCAAAATTCTATTAACTAATCCTAATAGGACATGATCTCTAGTCCCCACTTACTAATGGTCTCTTTCTTTTAGACACAGAATCACAGAATTGAGATTTGGAAGAGGCTCTAAGGGTCAATTAGACAAATCAACAAATATTTGCTGTTGTTTGTTAGCACTTTTTTAAAGAGGGCAGTTATCAAAATCCACTGGCAGAACAAAAGTAAAGACAAATAGTGATGGCCAAGGATGCAGTGGGTGACCTTGACATCTTCAATGGCTGACCATCAGGACCACAGCACTTGCTTCGGCTGCCTTCATGGCCATTGAAACAAGTATTTATTAAGCACCAACTGTATGCTGGGGACTAGACTCAAAGAACAGGGAAAGTGTTCCTACCTTCAATTAACTCACAATTTAATGAGAGAAAGAGAGAGACAATATGCAAACTAGGTATATTATGTAGTATACAAACAAGATACAGAAAAAATAAATTAGAAGTAATCTCAGAGGGAAAGCATTAGTCTGGATTTCTTTTTTGTGTTTTCCATTATTGGAGAGTATTAGGACAGGCTTCTTGTAGAAATTAAGATTTTAGCCAAGATTTGAAGAGAACCAAGAAAGGAGTAGGGAGGAAGGCAGAGGGAGAAGAGAATTCCAAGCATGGGGAACAGCCAGCTTGTTGCAGGCAAGATTGGTTAAGTGACTTGGTCAGGATCACACAGATAAGTAAATTGTTATAGTTTGTTGATATGACCATGAAATCATGTCCCATAACTGAACACAGTCATCTAGATGTTATCCAACCAGAGAGAGAAGTCAACAGAGACTATCAATCACCTCCTTCTCTTTGGATGCTAAATATTTATTGTAAGGCAACATGAGAATGGGAATTAACACGAACTTAGGGCTATTTCCTGTTACTCGTATGACTCTGAGCCTAAGTTGACTTATCTATAAAACAAACAGGTTAGATTAGGTGGCAGAGTGGTTAGATTATTATAGTTCATAGTCTTCTTCTGACACTTAATAGCTCTGTGACCCTGGGCAAGTCACAATCTCACTCTGCCTCAGTTTCCCTATCTGGAAGAGGAGGGAGTTGGATTTAGTGACCACTATATCTATCCATTTATATCTATATATTCCTATGATTAAATTTATAATTCCTGTGGTTAAATAATTACTGAGGTGGAAGAGCAAGGTGGTGGCAGTAATCCCTAAGATGGCATGAAAAGTCACTTCTCTTGGACCTAAATTGACTAATGTATAAAATGAAGAGCTTAATTAGGTCCCATAATGGTAGAGCATTAAATTGGAAGACCTAAACTTGGATTTTGCTTCAGCCACTTACAGGCTCTGTGTTCCCTAGCAAGTCACTTACCCTATCTACCTTCAATTTCTTCATCTATAAAATGGGATGGGGGTAGATTAGACAACTTCTAAGTCAGGGGTGTCAAACACACTGCCTCTGAGCTGCTGGTGACCTTTATATTGCCCATATTCTACCCACAACACTACGGATCTAAACCAGATTAAAATGAAATTGGGAAACATTTAACAAAATTAATAAAAATACAATAGAACATAGATAATGTCAATATGTGGTTTTTTAAGTCACTAAGAGCTGCAGGATCCATTTCATGACCCCATTTCTATTTGACCCTGATGTTGCTACTCTAAAGGTCCTTCAATCCTGACTCTGGTTCTTTTCTAGTCCTTCTAGATCTGCAGTCTAAACTCACATCAGCTTTTTTCTACTGTTGCATCCCATCACTGGCTATAATTGAACTTGTAGACATTAAAATCACCAGGCCTTCCAGACCCCCCTCCCAGCTGCTGTGCTCACCCACAGCCCAACTCTCTGGGACAGGAAAGGCTGGAGCTGGCTCTCCCCATCTCTTCCTCCCCTCCCTAGCCCCAGCTCGAGCTAGCTCACAGAGGGAGTGTTTAATGATAGATTCCATGCCTTTCATAATTAATACAACAAAGCTCATTCAAGGCCACAAGAGACTGCTAAATGGTGTCTTGTTGGCAAGGGGCCCAGGAGGAGGAAGCCTGCTTTCAGTTCGCCTGCCCTGGGCTAGCAGTTCTGCTGATTCCCTCTCTAGGAACGCAGTACCTTCTTCCCCACCAATTTTTGGAGAAAAATCTAGGGATAGACCCCTAGAGTCCTAAGTTTTAGAGCTAAAAAGAATCATAGCATCTAAAGTCCAGGTGAGGATAACCTTATTAGACCATTCAACCTTTTCCTTTCACAGATGCAGAAACTGAGGCCAAAAGAAGAAACTGTACAAGATTATTCAGGTTGTAAGTGAATTACCTGGGATTCAAACCCATGCCCTCTGACTGCAAATCTACCACTCTTTCCATGAGGCATGTCGATTTCCCATAATCCAGTACAACCCTTTCACTTGACAGTGAAAACTGAGTCTCTTTTTTATTAAAGCTTTTTATTTTTCAAAACATATGCATGGATAATTCTGTGACATTAACCCTTGAAAAATCTTTTGTTCCAATTTCCTCCCCTTTTCCCACCTCTCCCCTAGATGGAAAGTAGTCCAATATATGTTAAACATGGTAGAAATCTATGTTAAATCCAATATATGCATACATATTTATACAATAATTTTGCTGCACAAGAAAAAATTAGATCAGAATGGAAAAATGAGAAAGAAAATAAAATGCAAGCATACAACAGCAAAAAGAGTGAAAATTTTATGTTGTGAGCCACATTTAGTTCCCACAGTCCTTTGTCTGGGTGCAAATGGAGCTTTTCATCACAAGATCATTGGAACTGGTCTGAATCATCTCATTGTTGAAGAGGGCCATGTCCATCAGAATTGATCCTCGTATAGTCTTCTTGTTGCCGTGTATAATGACCTCTTGGTTCTGCTCATTTCACTCAGCATCAGTTCATGTAAGTCTCTCCAGGACTCTCTGAAATCATCCTGCTGGTCATTTCTTACAGAACAATAACATTACATAACATTCATTTACCATAACTTATTCAGCCGTTCTCCAATTCATGGGCATCCACTCAAAAACTGAGTCTTAAGATAAATATAGAGATATATATGTGTGTGTAAATCTAGACAGACAGATAGATAAATAGCTAAACAACTTGCATGATGTCTTCTCCACTAGAATATAGGTTCCTTGAAGGCAGGAAATGTTTTTGCTTTTGTTTGGACCCCCAGTGCTTGGCCTAGCACCTGGTATGTGGCAGTCACTAAATGCTTGTTGATTTGATTTATAGTCTGATCCTCTTACTTTATAGACACATAGAGTTATAGACATAGACATTGTGTGTGTGTGTGTGTGTGTGTGTGTATACATATATACATGCAAATGCAGAGATTTCTGTGTATCTGTATATTATATGTATATGGATGGATAGATAGATAGATAGATAGATAGAAAGATAGATAGATTGACAGATAAAGATAAATGGGAGGCAATCTCAGAGGGAAGATGCTGGTGGGAGGAGGAGCGGGTACCACTCTTTTCCCCATATTGTCTCCCCAATTAGAATGTGAGCTTCATGACTTCAGTATTTGTGTCCTTAGCACTTTGCTCACGTAACTTACATAGAGGATGCTTAATAAATGTTTTTTCACTCATTCATTCCCCCATCTTCCCTGCTGCTATAACTTCCTTATATTTATTCTGTATACACTTTATTTCTCATACAGAAAAGGAAACTGAAATGTGGAGAAATTAAATCACTGCACACCCCCACCACACCCTCATCCCACAAGGAGCTGAGCCAAAACTCAAATTCAGTCCTTTGACCTCAGATCAATTGGTATGCTCCATATGTGCAAGAAGGAATAAAACCAGACTTTGAGTCTAAGGAACCAAGGAACTGAGCCACCTTCCCTTCTCTGTTCTGGATTCAGTCGTGCAAGTGCAATTGGGTTTAACCCTGGGGAACTTGGCTTTTAATGAGAGGGGCTAGTATCCCTTTTTCAGACTCTTGGACTCCTGAAGTGTCCCACCCTGGGACCCTTGGGGATAATTCTACTCATGGATCATGCTTTGTACATTCCCTAAAAAGACAGGGGCTATTTTAAAAAATTACTCAGCATATGATTTAAATCAGGTATGGAACAAGACATTTTTCCTGCATATGAAAGAAATGTTAAATATAAGTATTCACAAGGGTTCATTTAACAAAAATAAACTCAAAACCTGATTCAATAATTTAAAGTATAACTAATGTTACTAACTTCTGGGAGGCTGATACTTAAGCTTAATCAGAACATAAAGCAATTTGCTGGACTGCTAATCAGGCATTTTACATTGTCCAAATCTCTTTCAGTACATGTCTGGGCAATAAAACTGCTAAGCTTAGTCCAATCCTCTTATTGGTGGTCTGATTATCAGTAAGACAAGGAAATAAGGGATTTCAGTGTAGAATATAGGTTGAATTGATCTCACCAAGTATTTAATATAGAGAGGAGACTGCAGTCAGTACATGGGGTGATGGCTTGATAGAAAACTAAAGGGGAGAGGAATTGGAGACCATGGGGAAGATAGAGATAAAGATCTATAAAGAAGAGAGAAATATGGAATTTAAAAAAAGATTATGATCAGATATAGGAATGTTGGACCTCATGAACGTAGAAATGGAACACATGTTGGTGATAGCAAGATCATGTGATGAGGTTAAATCATTTATATTCTTACATGGAAAAATTAATTTATAATCCCTAAAAACTTTCTCATTAGAGTAGTTAGAAAGATAGAAAACATATAGACAGAAAGCAGAGGTATGAGTTGAAAGGTGCTTTCCATCTCCAGAAAAATAATTGATAGAACCTGAACACAGATCAAACATATTTTTCTTGACTTTATTTTTCTATGGAGGAAGGAAAAGAATTTGGGATTCACAATTTGTTTCTCCCTCTATCACACTTTCTGCACTCCCTCTTTTGAGGTTCACATTATCCAAATTTATCACCCAATCCTGATCATGATTGTTAGCTGCTGACTTCTAGAACTTTCTTCTCCCTTTATTGATGAATTCAAAATCTGATTGATAGTTTTTTCTCTATTCACCAACTCTAACCACCAAATTATTTTACTTACATCTTATTTAGTATTTTATTTTTCCCAGTTACATTAGCACTCTTTTTTTCAGATTCTGAGTTACAAATTCTTTCTCTTATTCCCCAGATTGAAATGGCAAGGAATTTGACATAGTTTATACATGTTTAATCATACAAAACACATTTCCACATAAGTCATTCTGTAAAAGAAAACAGACAAAAAGCCCTAGAAAAATAAAGACCTACAAAAAATAACTACAAAATTCATCTGGAAAAACAAAAGAGCAAGAATTTCAAGAGTATTAATTTTAAAAAGCAAATGAAGATGGCCTAGCTGTACCAGATCTAAAACTATACTATAAAGCAGTGGTCATCAAAACAATTTGGTACAGGCTAAGAAATAGAGAAGTTGATCAGTGGAATAGATTAGGTTCACAAGTCATTGACTATAATAATTTAGTGTTTAACAAACCCAAAGATTCCAGCATTTAGGATAAGAATTCACTATTCAACAAAAACTGCTGGGAAAATTGGAAACTATTATGGCAGAGACTAGGCATTGACCCACATCTAACACCATTTACCAAGATAAGGTCAAAATGGGTTCATAATCTAGACATAATGATATTATAAACAAATTAGAAGAAATAGGATAGTTTACCTCTCAGACCTGTGGAGGGGGAAAGAATCTATGACCAAAGAAGAACTATAGATGATTATTGATCACAAAATAAATCATTTTGATTATATTAAATTTAAAAGTTTAAAACATTTTTACATTGAAAGGTTCTGATAAAGGCCTCATTTCTAAAATATATAGAGAATTGATTCAAATTTATATTAATGTAGTGTCAAGAAACTCCCATCAATTGGAAAATGACTGAATAAATTATGGTATATGAATGTTATGGAATATTATTGTTCTATAAGAAACAACCAAAAGGATGATTTCAGAAAGGCCTGGAGAGACTTACATGAACTAAGGCTAAGTGAAATGAGCAGAACAAGGAGATCATCATACATGGCAACAAGATTATACAATAATCAAGTCTGATGGACATGGCTCTCTTCAACAAGGAAATAATTCAAACCAATTCCAATTGTTCAGAAGAGAGCCATCTACACCCAGAGAGAAACCTATGGGAAATGAGTGTGGTTCACAGCATAGCATTTTTACTTTTTGTTATTATTTGTTTGTGTTTTATTTTGCTTCTCTTTTTTTTCTAGTGTGGCACAATAATTGTATAAATATGTGTACATATATTAAGTTTAACATATATTTCTACCATGTTTAACATATATTGGACTACATGCCATCCAGGGGAATGTGTGGAGGAAAGAGGAAATTGGAACACAGGGTTTTGCAAGGGCTAATGGTACTTCTCTTTTAAAAAATAAATAGTATTTCATTGTTTCTAATTACATGTAAATATAGTTTTCAATATCCATTTTTTATAAGATTTTGATTTTCAATTTTTTTCTCTCTCCATCTCCCTCCCCAAGACAGCAAGAAATCTGATATAGGTTATACATGAACAATCATGTTAAACACATTTTCATATTAGTCATGTTGTGAAAGAAGAAAAAGAATAAAAGAGAAAAGCCACCAAAAAGTGAGAACAGTATGCTTTCAAACTCCATAGTTCTTTCTCTGAATATGGATGGCATTTTCCATTAAGAGTCTTTTAGAATTGTCTTGTGTTATGGTATTTCTGAGAAGAGCTAAGCCTATCATAATTAATCATCACATAGTGTTGCTGTTTCTGTGTAAAATATTCTCCTGGTTCTGCTCACTTGACTCAGTATCAGTTCATATAAGTCTTTCCAGGTTTTTCTGAATTCATCTGCTCACCATTTTTCATAGCATAATAGTATTCTATTACATTCATATACCACAATTTGTTCAACCATTCTCCAATTAATGAGCATTCCCTCAATTTCTAATTTTTGCCACTATAAAAAGAATTGATATAAATATTTTTGTACTTGGAGATTCTTTTCCCTTTTTAGTGATATATTTGAATCAAAACCTCATAATAGTACTATTGGATCAAAGGATATGCATAGTTTGATAGCTCTTTGGACATAGTTCCAAATGGCTTTACAGAATGGTTGGATCAGTTCATAACTCCACCAGGAATGCATTTTTCCCACATTTCCCACATTTCCAACATTTTTTCATTGTCTTTTTCTGTCCTATTAGCCAATCTAATAAAGTAAGAAAGTACTTCTGAGTTATTTTAATTTATATATCTCTAACCACTAGGGATTTAAAAGCATTTTTTCATATGACTATAAATATAGTTTCTTCATCTGAAAACAGCCTATTCATATACTTTGACCATCTCAATCAGGGAATTACTTGTATTCTTATAAATTTGACTAAGTTCTCTACATAGACTCCAAAATAGTTTATATTGTCTACAGTTAGTTTAAATGTAATTTCTCTTTATATCTCTTTTTTCTGAGCTGTGTTAATAATATATAGAAATGCTGATGATTTAAACAGGTTTATTTTATATCCTATAACTTTGCTAAAGTTGTTAATTGATTCTCTAGGATTCTTTCAGCATACCATCATATTATCTGCAAAGAGTGATAGTTTTGTTTTCTTATGAGTCCTTATGGGCCCTTTTCTCCCTTTCTCTTCATCTCTAGGAGCTGGTGCTATTATGAGATTGCTTCTCACACCTTATACACATTACACACATTCTGTGGCCTTTCCTGAACTTGCTACACAGAATGTCCAAGAGGCACCAGGGAACCTAGAGAAATAATGGAGATGTTGTCATTAGCCAGGACGCTCATCTCAAAGAATATACAGCTCCTCCCCATACCTACCATCAGCACACTGAAACTGGAATGCCAGCTAGCCTTTGAGCTCTGCCACAATGGCTAGTGATTACATTCCAATCCCCTGCTCTTTTTGCTGCCTCAAGCTCCATAGCCATGCTCTCACCCTTTCCAAGGAACTACATCCTATATCTGAGGGAAGTAAGAGCTTGGTAGGAAGAGTCATAGAACCAAAGGCTTTAAGAACTGGAAGAATCTTAGATACCATATAGTCCAATACCTTTATTTTATAGAACAGGAAACTGAGACCCAGAAAGAATTGATTTGCCTCAAGTCACATTGGTTAGCAAACACCAAAGCTAGGATTCTAATCTAACCTCTGGCTTCAAATCCAAAGCTATCAATAAGCCATGCTAGTATGCTGAGTGGGGTAGGTTAGAGGGACCTAAGCATAGATAAGGTATTCTGAAGAATGGGAACACCAGACCCAGTGATGGAAAGAAACCAGAGGAAACTATGATTTTTAAAAAATGCTTTTAAAAAAATAGTATATTAACATTACGAAGCATTTTACATCTATTATCTCATCTGATTCTGAAAATAGTCTTATGAATTTGGCAGAAAAGGAATTCTTTTCCTTATTTCCTAGACTTTTGCAGTTATTCATAATCCCAATAATAACTGACATTAATATCATACTGTTTTACAAAGCACTACATAAAGTTTCATTTGACCTTCACAATAACTATACTATAGAGTTCTTGTTTTATGTTTAAGTATGGATAAGAGACTCGGAGAAGTTAATTGACTCACCCATCATCATATAAATAACAAGCATCAAAATCAGGATTTGAATTCAGTTTCTCCTGATTATTTACTGTAACATAGTTTGTTTAATAAACATGAGGAATGTTATAAAGTATCTAGTCTAACCTAAAAGATTACGAGGGTTTGGGATATAGTTGCTGGCCATGGTAGCAGAGTTCAGAGGCTAGCTGGCATTCCAGCTCCAGTGTGCTGATGGAGATATGGGTGGATGGGAGAAACCATGTAGCTCTTTGAAATGAGGGTCTTGGTTGATGGTAACATTTCCATTATTTCTCTAGATTCTCTAGTACCATCCTAAATGTCATGACTGAAGAGCTCAGAAGCCTTTCTTGATGCCTCTTATTAAAAGTACCTTTCCTCAAAGATGCTCCAAATCATTATTAATAAGAGAAATGCAAATTAAGACAACTCTGAGATACCACTACACACCTGTCAGATTGGCTAGAATGACAGAGAAAGATAATGCAGAATGTTGGAGGGGATGTGGGAAAACAGGGACACTGATACATTGTTGGTGGAATTGTGAACACATCCAGCCATTCTGGAGAGCAATTTGGAACTATGCCCAAAAAGTTATCAAACTGTGCATACCCTTTGATCCAGCAGTACTACTACTGGACTTATATCCCAAAGAAATACTAAAGAGGGGAAAGGGACCTGTACGTGCCAAAATGTTTGAGACAGCCCTCTTTGTAGTGGCCAGAAACTGGAACCTGAGTGGGTGCCTATCAATTGGAGAATGGCTGAATAAATTGTGGCATATGAATATTATGGAATATTATTGTTCTGTAAGAAATGACCAACAGGATGATTTCAGAAAGGCCTGGAGAGACTGATAGTATCAACAAAACCTGATTATTAATTCTAAAAAGGTAGAAAAGAGCCATATTTTGGAGGGCCTTATATCCCAGGCTAAGGAGTTTTTGTTGTTGTTGTTGTTGTTTTCTTTTGTTTTTTCCATATAATATGGAAAATGAAGAACCACCGAGAGATATTGAACAGGGGAATGGACCTGTGCCTTAGGAAAATGGTGACTAGTATATGAAGTATAGATTGAAAGTGGAAAGAATTGGAATGAGGGAGAACAATTGGGGGGCCATTTCAATAGTCCAGCTAAGACAGGATTAGGGCTTGAATTATGGCAGAGGCCATATTTGTAGAGGGAAAAAGACAGATGTGATGTGGATATAGAATTATAGAACCATAGGATCATACATTTAGAAGTGAAGGGAACACTGGAGGTCATCAAGTCCAACTCTCCCATTTTATAGGTGAGGTCATTGAATTGACTCAAATGAGTCAACAAGACAATATCAGATTGGCCATTGAAAGTGATAGAACTCCAAGTCAAGCATGGCTGTGGGGTTATGGACCCAGATGATGGGGAAGTTGGTAATGTCCAGCAGAAGTGCATAAGTTTAGAGGAAGTGCAAATTGCTGGTGTAGAGTTTGAGAATATAATTCCATGTTGAGTTTGAGATACTATGAGATATCCAGAAGGGGATATACTAGAATTCAGGAGAGATATAAGAATTGGATATACCAATGTGGGAAATCATCTGCATGAAGGCGATATTTGAATGGGAATAGATGAAATCTCTAAGAAAGTTTAAAGAGAGAGAAAAGTAAAAGACCCAAAAAGAGCCCTGGGAAATGACCACTTGATCTAGAAAGTGAACAATAAAGACTGAAAAGAAAGAGACAGACAGCTAGGTATTTGGGTGTCACAGTTGACAGTGTTGCCTTTGAAATCTCAAAGATCTGAGTTCAAATACTGCCTCAGTTAGCAAAAAGTTTTATGGTCCTCCATAAATCACTTAGTCATGTATAAAATTAAGGTTCTGGACTCAAAGGACCTCAGCTTGTGAATTCACAAGATTTGATTGCTAAATTTTTACCATAAGCACTCTCAGAAATCAGCAGACATTATAAATTGGGATTTAATCTTTTGATTAATTATCTAGACTTATGTAACAGAGAAAATGTTAATAATGAAGATTAAACTGAAAAGTATCTCATGGGGACTTCTTTTTTCTGAGAACTGGTTGTTAAACATTTACACACACACACACACACACACACACACACACACACACACACACACACACACACCCCTCTAATTCTAAGGTTTTTTCCACCCTTCTTTTGACCCTACCTAAAAGGAGAGGCCAAAAGAAAGTAATATCACAAAAGACAAGGCAACAGATTCTTCTGAAACATTCTCTAAACTGTCAATGTCCTTTTCCTAAAATGTGATGTCCCAAAGTGTACACCGAAATGCAGATGGGTTCTCTGGCTAAGGCAGAGAATAATATATAGAATGGTAAATTCCTTCCCTCTAGGTTTCTCTCAATGCAAATTGTTTTGGTGACTATTACATCATATTTTTGGTTCATATTTAGGTTTATATCCTCCAAAAACCTTAGATCCTTTTCATATAGCCCATGTCTCATTAATCCTGTGTATGTGCAGTTTATTTTTTGAACCTAAGTACAAAACTTTACATTTATCCCCACTATGTTCTCTCCTATTAGGTCCAGTTCAACTTTCTAGTCTGTTAGAATCATCTTGGTTCTGTCTCCCAACATATTCCTATCCCCCTCAGCCTCATGTCATCCACAAACAAAATAAGCTTGCCACTTATGCTCTCATCCAAATCGTTGATAAAAATGTCACGCAAAGCAGAGCTGAAGACAGAGGCCTGTATCCCTGCAGCTGCCACTTGAAACCTCCCTCCAAGTTGACATCAATCCATTAATCACCACTTGTCTCTCCTCATCTCTAAAATGAGGGGGGTTGGACCAGATGGTCTCTAAGGCCCCTCCAAGGTCTGTGTTTCTCTGGTTTTGTAAGTAACTAAACCTCTCTTAACAAAGACAGGAGAAAGCATTAGGCTCTCTGCCCATCTTGTAGCTAGGGACACTAAGACATACAAAAACCAAAAATTAAACAGGCTTTTATATGGTGCAATAGAATAATCTGGAGTAGGGAGAGTTTGGTTCAAGTCCGGTCTATACCAGAAACATTATGGTATGTTTGATATCCCTCTCTGGGACTCAGTTGTTCCATCTGTCAAATGAAGTAGTTATATTAGAAAATCTCTAAGGCTCCTTCTGACTCTGTCATTCTATGTTCTAAGGTTCCTTCCAGTCATACATTCTGTATTCTATGATTTAAGATACCTGGCATTCTAGGTATCTAGGACAATTATATTGTCCCAACCAGAGTCAGCATAGACCTAGGAATAGATCAAGACTATCTACTAAGACACAAAAATCTCCTTTCATGGTCTTGGAAAACTGATCTAAAGATTCTTTTACTCATTTGAAACATTTATAAGGGAATCACACCTCCCCCTCCTCAACCTAGTCTAACTTCAAGATCAGTCAGCCTGTTTCCCAAGGTGGAATTTAAGGCAGTTGCAAAATGCCCCGATATTTTCCAGAGGCCTTATTGTGCTTAAACTCGTTAGTGAGGCCACCAAGTTAATTAGTATATTGATTTTTCCATAGAAAACTAATTTCCAAAATGATTTGCAGCCGTTGGGTCTATAACAAAGTGCAATCCATTACATTCTCAACTTTTTGAGAAAACTAATAGTCCAGCTTCCTGAACCCAAGGGGAGTTCCCACTCTTGGCTAGAGCTTTCCAATCCACAATCACTCCCTCTAAGGGACCCTTCCATGAGCCTCCTGTGGAATGGTTTCACTTCTCCCACTGCAGCTCTTCCCAAAATCTTAGAAGGAACCCTACAACATCCTCCTAGTTTATAATAATCTTACAATCCCCCAAGAGCCTCAGGGGCTTAGATTTTAGGTTGTCAAAAACATAGAATGTCTAGGCTAGAATGTGTCTCCAAATATGAAATCCTGGAATTGGAAGGGACCTGGAAACCAAAGAAAGAAAACCAGAGCTAGAAGGGACCTTAGAATACAGAATGCAGAGCAAGGATGACCTTTAAAAAAATCAAAACTATAAAATGTCAGTAATAAAAGGTATTTGGGGGCATTGATGAAGAATGTGAGAGCTCAATAGGACTTGGGAGATAATCTAATCCAACCACCATTCCCCTTCACTTTACAAAAGGGGGAAACAATCCTTCTATGAAATAAACAGCTACGTAGCCCTCCCTTTTTATGTGACCTAGGATGATGGTGGCTCTGATCAGGCAATGAGAGAAGGTATCACTGCCACTGTAGACACCATTGCTCCAATCTGGGTCCTGATCTCAGATTCTCATGTGGATATAGAAGGGACAGAATCTCTGATTGCATTGATATGGGAACTCCCAGGTGAGGAAACTTCTACTACCAATAGTACCTTCTCTGCAACTTAACTATCATAGAGATTTTCCTCAAACACTTACAAGTGAGTGAATTACCACTGTGTGTTTAAGATCACACAGACAGTTTGTTCCTGAAGCAGAATTTGAATCCAGATTCTCATGATTTTGAGGCTACCCCATGATACTTCTCACTGGAACAAAGAAGGAAAACATTGCTCTGCAGATTTTCTTTCTAGCTGCCATTGCTGTCAACCATCCTAATCCCAGAACTGCATCTTCACAAGGACTGAGGTAGAAACAAAGGAGTGAAAGGACTGTCCTTGTCATATGCTGCCCAAGTCTAGTGGCCATCATCAGTATGTGACCTTTCCATTCTCCATTACCATTGACTTTTCCATCCCTTTCTCCAATCAACTGAACATGATAATCAATGGCTATTTCCTTTGCCCAACTGTTAGTGAACTCCTCCTTCCTGTTCCTGCACTCCTAGTGATCAGAGTCATCACAAGCTTTTCTCCTCCATTCTCTTCCCTAAACCACTTTGATCCTCATAATCATTGTTCTGCCCCATTTACAGCCATTATTCACTCTAGAAGGCACTCCAAAATTAACCAACTTCTCTCCATCCAACATCTCTTCCTCCTATGATTTTTCTATCTTTTTGTACTTGGGGAAACCTAGTTTTCTCCAGATGATATCTCATTTCTTCTCCAGCATCTCAGTTGCTACTAATGTCTTCTCTCATCTCTCCATCCCCACTCTACACAAACACACACACACACACACACACACACACACACACACACACACACACACACACACACACAAACAGGGTCAGGGAGATTCAGCATATACTCACTGCTGTCTCCAGACCCATCTTCTGACATCGTTATTCAGTAACCTATCTTCCTTTGTTTACCCATCTTTCTACTCTCTTCAAATCCTTGTAGTTGCTGTCTACCAACTGACAGCTCACTATCCTTTCTTTCTCAAAATGTTCAGTGTCTGATTCATATTCATTTTTACTCCATCTCCTCATCTCATCTTTGGAAAGTTCACATAATATGGGCTTGGTAAGTGCTTGTTGCATAATTGAATGATTACTCCTTCTTAACCTGATCCCCTAATTCATACATCATCTCAACTCCTAGGACCTCTATTTCTTCTTTTCATTAGCCACCCATAGAGAGGACACATCTCAAATCTCATCAGGACCCAAACTATCATATCTCCATAATCTCAAAACTCAAAATACTATTTTCTAATCACAATACCTTAATTTTACACCTCTCTCTCTCTGACTCATTGTTCCTAAATCTAGTCTTTGCCCTCACTCTGACTTCGTCTTTTCATCTTTCCTTGTTCTCTCAATTCATCATCTCTGTTCTTGTCTTACTCTCTTCCCTTGACAGTCAACTCCCTTGATAGTTAACTAGTTCAATAAAGTGCTACTTCCATCCTTACCCCTTGTCCATCCACTATTCATGCCCTGTCAATCTTTAGCCCTAGATCACCCTCACCATCTGCCTTCTCTGCTGCTACTCCCAAGCTGCTAAACTGTGTTTGAAGAAGTTGTTCTATAAAATCGTGATAACCAGGTCCAACAAATTTGTGTTATCTAATCTTAGCTTTTCCCTCACTGCAAGACATCCCTTTTATTCTTGCTTAACTGAATCTCTATCATGACTTTTCTAAACTTTCTCATCTCCCTTTTAGCTTCCAAAGACAGCTTTATCTCCACCACTGTTCTCACCAGACTACCTCAGTCTCTTTTTAATGTGAAAAGCAAAGCCATCCATTATACATCCCATCATCCTCCCTTTTCCATGCCTTGCAATCTTTTTACATTTTCAATCTGTCCTCCCTTGTTTGTTCGAAGAAAGATATAATCTTTCTCCTTGCCAAAACTAAAGTCCCCTAGTTGTGCACTGGATTCCCATCCCCTTCAATTTCCTCTGGGAGTTTGTTCCTTCTCTCATCTCCCTCTTGTTTTCAATGTTTCTCTAATCTCCTGACTCTTCTTTTTCAACCTTACAACCATTCCTGGATTTCCCATATCCTTAAAAGAAAACAAAACTCTGCCATTCCTTCAAGCTATCAACCAACATTTCTCCTCCCTCTCATTGACAAACTCCTTGAAAGACACACAAATTTGCTGTCTTTATTTTTCATTACTGATTTACTTCTCAATCTCTTTCTGTCTGACTTCTAGTCCCATTACTCTTCTTAAAACAGTCTCTTGATTTCTGAATCTAATGATCTTTTCTTTTGATGGAAATCATGAGGTTTCCTGATCTTTTTTGCAGTTTTTGGCAGTATTTACCACTTCCTCCTTCTTACACCATCTTCTCCCTTTGTGTCTGTATTGTGATTCTTTCATGATTTATTCTTCTACCTGTCTGACCATTTTTTTTCAGTCTTCTTTTTTCACACATCATCTAACTCCAGTGCCTTAAGCATGAGAGTCCCAAAACTCTTACTGTATCAAAAGGAGACCTATCCTTTCTCTTTTAATGTTTTAATATATTCCCAGTTATCTTCTCTACACAGATGATTTCCAAAATCTCTATGTGAACAAGTATATATTATATGCATGTTATATTCCAGGAACTGTGCTAGGTGCTGGGAATACAAAGACAAATGAAGCAGTCCCTGCCCTAAGATAATTTATATTCCATTGTGGGGAGTCAATATGCACAGCCCTAAACTTTGCCCTGAAATCCACATGTCCCATATGCCTAACTGCCTGCTGGACATCTCTACCTTCCCAGTCTTATCTCACACAGTTCTCTCTATGGTCTCTATTTTCTATCCAAAATAGTCTACCAGCTGATACCCAAATTCAACATGCCATTGTCCAGCTCTATACAATTGACCAAACCATCTCTATGCACAATTTTTCCTCTGCCCATTTAGGACTTATCTGTTCCCTTGAGGCTCACTTCACATCCCATCTCTTTTTTTTTTGCTGAGGCAATTGGGGTTAAGTGATTTGCCCAGCTGGGGTCACCCAGTTAGGGGTGTTAAGTGTCTAAGATCACATTTGAACTTAGGTCCTCCTGACTTCAGCACTTGGTGCTCTAACCACTGTACCACCTAGCTGCCCAGACATCTCATCTCTTAAAAGAAAGAATCCCACCCTCAGTTGCTAATGCTTTCCCATTCTTCAACACCCTTAACACCTCCAATGGAATATAATTATTCCATATAATTAGGGATTATGTTTTTTTAATTCCTAAAACCTAGGACATTGCCTTGCACACACTAGGCATTCAATAGGTGTTGTCAAATAAATTAACTGATGCAATTTCTCTAAATTCTGTAAGGAAAATCCATTATTTGCCTTGTTGGCTTAGGTTATTGATCCCTTAAGGAAGCTGAGAGTCTCCCTCAACTTTGGGGAGAAAGCACAATTTGGGAACATAAACACCACACAGATGCCCCATTCCATGCCCAGCTCAAACAAAATCCTTAAATGGCTTAAATGGCAAAAAAAAAAAAAAAGTTGGCCTCTACTTTCTCTTCTGAGATCCTTCCTTCACGTTAGAAGTTCCTGGGACTCTGAGCCAGCCTCTTTTTATCATTTTGGCTTAAAGAGGATTTGATAAAGTGAGTGAACCCCAGAGATGGAGACTAAATAGTACATCTACTCCAACCTTGACCTGAATTAAGACCAAGGATGTAAATAGTGGTCTGATAGAAGCAATGAGCTCATTATTGAACATGTTCAGATGGAGATAGGATGACCAAGTAGTTCAGATTCTCAAAATATTCTTCCTTGTATCTCAAGTTAAAATTTGTATCTCCTTTTAACTTCCCAGTTCTTTTTGAGACCAACCAGAACATATCTAATCTCTGTTCTCTCTGACAGTCCTTCAGACATTTGAATACAATAATCATGTTTCTGTCACGTCTCCTTTACTTCAGGCAAGACATCTTCAATACATGTGATTGTGTATTTTGTGCAAAAAAAAGAGACTATTTAGATTAAATTGTTCATTTTATAGATGGAAAAACTGAGGTCCACAGAGATAAAGATATTTTGTGATGAAAGTGATTTGCCTGTAATTCCAAGTTATCATGAATGTAAACCTAATTCCTCTTATTTCAAATTTCAACTTGGTCTCTTTTCTTTCAACAATTTCTTATATGGCTTGGTCTGCAATATTGTAACAAGGATCATGGATCTACAGTTAGAAGGAATCTTAACAATCCTCTGGCCCAAGATCCCTATTTTATAGATAAAGAAACTGAGACACTGAGATTTTTTTCCCAGCTACACAGGAACAAGTGGCAGACAAATGGATATGAACCCAGATATTTTGACCCAAATCCAGAGCTCTTAATCCTATGCAAACTGCTCCCCTGAAGACCAGGGTTGTGTCTTATCTAATATTTGAAGCTTCCCCAGAACTGAACATGTTTGCTAGTCATATCTCCTAACAGGTATGTGATACAGTGTATAGAATGCAGAACATGGGGTCAAGAAGATCTGAATTTGAATCCAGACTCAGACACTTACAGGTTGGGTGATCCTGGTTAACTTCTTTTTGCCTCAGTTTCTTCAACAGTAAAATAGAGATAATAATGGGTACCTCCCAGATGGTTGTGAGGATCAAATGAGAAAATAAATGTAAAGCATTTAGCAGTTTTCTGGGCCCATAGTAAGGGCTATATCAATGTTAGCTGTTATTGTTATTGTTGTTATGACAATGATAATGGTGGCAATGATGATAGTGATGATGATAGTTAAACTGCTATGTATTGTTCAATGAACAAGGAGAACAAGTGAGATAGTCTATTTCTTTTGATAGATTATGATGGTCCTGGTCATCAACATGGGTACTTTTGCCTTCTCAGCATCTCAATTTTCCCATTTGAAATGGGAAGGTAGAATCATGTGAGCTCTAAGTTCTGCCTTCAACTCTTGCTCTGGTTTGCCCATGCCTGGATCATCTCTGCACGTCACGTTTGGCCTGGTGATGGGACCTGTTCCAGCATCTCCAACATCCAAGTGGCGAACCTTCTCCAGGGATCCAACCGATCAGCCTCATCTTGACATGCAAAATGGTGGATGGGGGCTGTTTAGGAATAACTTATACTTGATATGACTGCTGAGGGCTTAAACAATTTATGAAGCACTCCACCGAGGAAAGGAAATATCCGTCATCAAAGAACTACAAGAGTTAAAGATCCCTTGTCAGAAAACCTGATGACTTAGTGGACTGGAAATTGATTTCCTCACCTTATCATCCATCTGGAAGCCTGCCTTGTGTAGCCTCAGGCCTGGGAAGACTGCCCTCCCTCAATAATTTGCACAGATATTGGTGTTTATCAGAAACTGTCCAAACTGGGGCAGAGATGCAAGGGTGACGGGAGAGAAATAGCTGGGGAAAACTACAGGAGATAAGAAAAGAGTATCCATTTATTCTCTTGAGGATGGTTTCCTCAAAAAAAAAAAGTTTCATCATTTGATGTAGTTAAAGGGAGATATCCCAGATTGTCACCCCTATAATAATAACAGGGACTGTGTTTGTTTTCTCAGGAATTTCCTCTAGCCCCCAAAAGAACATCAGTTGTTTCTTTGAATATCTTTGTTATCAAAAGCAAATGTCAGTTTCTCTTCTCTGCAATTGTTATATTTGAAAGTGAAAATCCAGATACCCAGGCCTCTCTCTGAGAAGTCAAGTAGACAAAGACCTGGACTGGAAGCCATAAGACTTAATTTTCATGATCACAATAACCATTAGGAAGTCCATTTTCCTATCTGTGCCTTAATTTTCTTAGCTAGAAAGCAGAATTGAAATTAATCATATCTCTAAGTAATATTGTTATTTTGAAAATAATAAGAGTAATAGCTAGCATTTATATATTTTAAGATTTTCAAAACATTTTACAGATATTTCATTTTATTCTCACAACAACCCTGGGGGATAGATATTATTGTTATCATTTTACCAATAAGAAAACTGAGGCAAGCTGAAAATAAGTGACTTGCCCAGGATCACATAGGTAGGATTTGAAGCTAAATTGGAACTAAGTACTTGCTGACTCCAGAAATTTTTCCATTGTAAAATTAAGTTGTCAACCCTTCCTAGACCCATGATTTCATGATTGAAGACTCTCTTCTTGCTGATAAAGATACCTATCTTCCTCTCCTCCCTAGACCTTAGCAGACTATATCCATTAGCTGCTATTTCTAGAAATTTCATCATCTATTGATCAAACTATAATGATGAACCCCTTTCCTCAGTCCAAGGACCTGACTTAACTAGCCCATAATTGTTGGAGTCTTTTCAGCTAACAATCTACAAAGGCAGCCTTTGAAAACTCAAGATTATCTGTGCATGGCTAGGACCCATCAAAAGAGAATGTTATTGGAGACATTTAGAAAATAAAATGGCAGCAACATTCATTACAGGCTTTGACTGGTGGATATGACACTAATCTATGTGATCCTCAACTGGTCATTTGCCTTTTTTGGAACTCAGGTAACCCCCTACATTATATTTGCTAAATCACAGGTGATGAGGTCTGTCACTGACTTGGAGCCTGCTGAGTGACAGTCCTCATCACCTCCCACCTGAACTACTGTAATAATATTGGTCTCATTCCCTCTAGTCTCTCCTCTCTCTGATTCACCCTATACACCTTCACACATGCAGCTGCCTAAAGCACATTTTGAATCATGCTACTGCTTGCTCAAGAAGCTTCCATGACTCCCTAATACCTTTAGGATAAAATTAAAACTCTGTTTGATATATGATATCCTTTAAAGTCTGGCTTCCTCTTTTTCCAATCTAATTTTACCTTATTCTTCCTCACAGATTTCCTCACATACACTCAGATTGACTAACTTCCTTTTTTCTGTTTCCGATCTTCCACCTTCACCTTACTCCTTCTTCACCCACAAATGGAACTCCTAGATCTTTTCAAGGTTCAGTTCTATCTCCTTTATGAGACCTTTCCTGTTTCTTTCATTGCTCTCAACAACAAATGACTTTATACTTACTTTGTATATAAATTATATTTATATCTTTGTGTATATGTTGTTCCTTGCTCCTTCACCCCCAAGAGACTGTAAACTCATTGAGAGAAGAAAGTCTTTTCATTTTTCTTTGCATCTTTATTGCATAGCACAGGCAGGTACATAGCAGATGTTTAATGAATGATTGTTGACTTGAACAGAAGTGATGAAATCCTAGGTCCTTCAAAAACACGGTCGTAGATCAGAAGGCACCTTAAATCACAGACCTTTCAAGATAGTCCAGTGAACTCCAATACCAAGTAGTCCAATGCCACCTGTTATTTTGCAGATGAGGAAAATGAGAAATGGGGCATGTGACTTGTCCAAAGTCACACACAGAAGAAACAGGATTTTGTCATCACTTTTCTTATGCAGCCTCCTTTCCCCATTACACAATATCCCCATATTTAATTATGTGGCCTAACTATAAACAGTAGGGAGAAGGGCAGAAAGGAAACTTTTAGCTTCAAATAGGGAGCTATCCAAAAGTGGAACTGGTTGCTTTAATAGTATTAATAATATTTGCTGGAATTTCTCCAAGTCATGATGTTTTACAAAGTGCTTTACCCAAATTATCATGGTTGAGTTCCTTATTCCTGGAGGTAGTCAAGTAGAAGCTGTTGACCAATTGTCTGGGATGTTATAAACAGGCAGGTGTTCTCTGAAGGCCAGCTCTGAAAGATCTCTGTCTCTGGAGATAAATTCTATTTCTGACAATCCTTGTCAGAAATCTCAGTTTCCTCATTTGTAAGATGAATGGATTAGAAGTTCTCCCGGATCTAGATTTATGTTCCTATGATGATATGAGTCTATAATTCAGATTCAGAATAAGGGCAGGCAGAGAAGGAATGGTGATTTTTCCTGAGACACCTCCTCATAAGTCAGGCTTTGGAGCATTTTGAGGACTTCAGCCCCACAGATATTCCCTGCACAGGATTGCCTTAAATGCATGGAAGCTGAGGGATTCAGATTTAGAGGGCATATGGGTTGGCTCTTCGTCCTTCACAAAGCCAGCAATGTATAAAGCTGAAGGCTCAAGAAGCCCTGGACCCACCTCTGATCCTCTGCAGGTAGGAAAGGAGCATCCACTGTCAGGAAACTCTTAGGAATGGCAGCTCTTGCCCTAGACTACAAATACTGCTAGCATTTCCCTCCTCCTTCCCTGCATTTCCATCCACTTCTTTCCCTTCCCCCAAGTTCTCTTCTCTCTTTTCTCCCTCTCATTCTTTCCCCTTTTCTTCCCTCTTCAGTTCTTTTTTCCCTTTCTTTCCTTCTCTCTTTTCCCCTCCTCTTCCTTCTTTTCTTCCACCTCACAACACCTCCTCTCTTCTTCACTCTCCTCCACTTTTTCCTCTTCCCCATCTTTCTGCCTTTTCCTAATACAGAAACAAGGCATAGTATAGTGGAAAGAGGGCTGAATTTAGAATCAGAGAACCTGGATTCAAATCTCTTCCACTATTACCACCTTCTACATTACTTTAGGAAAATGACTTAATATCTTTTGGGCCTCAGTTTCCCCATCTTTAAAAGGATCACTAAATCACTAGATCACCTCGGAGGTCTCATCTAGTTCTAGGTCTATGATTCTGTGAGAGTAGGAGCTATCAGGAAGGGGCAGGATCAGAAAATAAACCATTACCCTCTCTAGCCTCCAGAGTAGGATTCCCAGAGAGGGAGTCATCACATTGATCTCTCTCATCTGAGATGCTGGAACTGACTCTTAAGACCAGAAATCCCTCAGAGATCATCCAGTGCAATCCCCTTACACACACTTTCCAAATAGGGAAACTGAGGTCCAGTGAAGAAAGGCATCATGACCAAGGTCAGAACAAGCAGAGATCTGATCCTAGGTTTTTTTGCCTCCTAGTTCACTATTTCTTTCCATATTCCTGTGGGAGCCTGCGCTTCTCCCCTTCCCCCCTCTCTCCATCACCCATCAAACCCCCTGCTGCTTTCCCCTCCCCTGGAAGACCACAGAAGTACCTATCCCCTCCTCACAGTTCTAAGCAGCAGGCTCAGTGAAGGGTTAAAACAGGAACCAAAAAAATAATAATAAAAATAATAATTCATTGTAAGATCTTCAAAAACAAATTCAGATTTTTTTAATTATATCAAATTAAGGTCATTAAAAGTTAAGTTGTGTACTGAGAGCATTTTTCTATGAAAGGTGCTGTAACATCATTATTTCTCCCCAAAACGCACTCGCTGTACATTTCTCAAAGCCATCAGGCTTGATTGAAAGCTAATGAAAAAGCTGTCCTGCGTCAGTTTATTCCTTGTATCCATTAAGAATAATTACGGCTGAACAATTTTTGATGCCTGTAACCTTCGCGAGTGTTGCTAATGGCATTATAAATTGCTCCTTGTCCAATGACTATGGCGGGATGCTTAATTCAAAAGCGCTCTGTCAACAGGGTTGATTTGTGGGGCTAATGAGTGCGTTTAAAACAACAGCCTCAGCTCATGCATCCTAATGTCAATAAGAGGATGTGGTTCAATAAGGAGGCTTGTCCGTAATAATTAGCAGGGACAAATGCTCAGGATTAGGCCGATCACAGCGTTAATGGCCCGGCTTTCAGCCCATTAAAGGGAAAGTTTCAGTCCCTGCCTTCTCAGGGGGCTGACTCCCAACTTTTCAGGGTGCTAGGCTGGACTGGGATGCAAGAAGATAAGTGAAGAGGATCACAAGATCATGCAGGTAGAGCTAAAAGATCTCAGAGGCCATTAGGGACAACCCTTTCATTTTATAGAGGAGATCCAGATTGGTTCAGTCAATTTTCCAAAGTCACACTCATGGTAAGTTGAACTGGGATTCAAACTCAGACCTTCTGCCTCCAAACCAAGCACTTTTCCCCTATTTTGCTTCCTAAAGTGGGGCCTCTAAATTTCTATTTGCCATGTTTGTCTTTGCATACAACCCAGTCCCATGCAACCCCCTGCACAGTCCCACCCAAGTTTTCCTCCTTTTGGGGGATTGGCAAAATCGGCTTTTCCTAGTGGATTTGTTAGGCCTAAGCAAAGCTGAAGATAGGAATTCTAGTTCCCAAGGCAAATTGAATTGGGAAAAGAGAGAGGAAAAGGGAAAGGGAAAGCAATTCTCTCAGGCAGATATGGTTGTACCAGGAGAGGGGACAGGCCATCCTTGACAGAGATTGACTTTTGAGCTCTGAAACTTGAACCCTTTGGAGGAAACAAGGGGAAGTCAAAGCAGGGAGAGCAGAGGTGGGAGAAATCAGGACCTAGGAAAGAAATGGGACCAGAGGCGTGCCGGAGCCATCTTGAACCAGCTCTTGAAGGCCGAGTTCAATTTTCAGTGTGAATGTTTTCATCTCAAAAATAGGCTACCACTAACAATTACAGCTTGATGAATTGTTTTGTTGATTGTCTAGACCTCAAAAAGTAAAAGAGATAACGTCAATAATGAAGTTTAAACTTACAGATGTGTTGGATATACATTTTTGAGAACCATTTATTAAACATTTAACAGCACACCCTTAGGTAGGCACCCTTGAGAGGTTTCAGCCCCACAAAGGAACAATTGTGCTTTATAGCATAGGATTAGGCATAGAAATTGAGGGTTGGAGGAACAATGTCCTGATTACCCTGTCTCAGTTAAGACTCTTGGTCCAGTTCTTCCACTTTCAACAAGTCAAGTCAATCAATACTTTCAATCAAACACCTGCTATATAAAAGGCTTTGTGCTATGGATGAGGGAGCTAGACAGATAAATTAAGTCTAGTGCTGTGAAGTTCATAGACTAGAAAGGGGGATATGACATAGTTACAAAGAATAATACTGCACATCATCAGATACAATAAATACACAGTAAGTGATTTGGTCTAGGCAAGTTTTAGGGAAGGAAAGATCACTTATAAATAGAGGGATGAGAGATTTTATGGAAGTATGGCACCCAAACTTGGACTTAATTGATGGGTAGAATCTTCAGTGGAGAGAGATAAGGTATAGGAGTCAGATTCTAGGCATAAGGAACAGAATAAATAAAGACATGAATGTGAAATAATAAAAGACATGAGACAGAGGCAGCCAATTTGGCTCAAGTAGAGTACATGAAGGGAATTAATGTAATATAACTTGTAAATATAAATTGTAGTCAGATAGTGGAGGACCTTGCCAAGCTAAGATGTTTGGGGTTTTAGGCAATGGATAGTCACTGATGTTTTTGGAGCATGGGAATGGCACTATTAGATCAGTGTTTTATGAAGACTTTCAGTGGAATGCATAGGATTGAGTAAAGGTGGAAAGACTGAAGATAGAAACCTGAAGATATGTGAATTTACAAGGTTTTAAGAACTCTGATAAATGCAATGGTCAACCATGATTCCCAAGGACTGAGGAAAAAGACTCAAGACTCAAAATGAGATGTGGGATGTGGGAATTTATCTTGTTTGATTATATATATTTGGAATAGGATTTGCTTGGTTTTTAATGGGGGGAGATTGGAGGGAAAGAAAATAAGTGTCTGTTAATTAGAAAAAATAAAATTATTAATAAAAAAAACAATTAAAATAAATAACTAGATAATACTGAAGGCCTCTTATTTCTAAATCTGTGCTACATTTATATGAAGTTAGGGGCACAAAGATAAAACAAAGCACAATCCCTGTCCTTAAAGAGCTTCCAGACTATATGCCCCATGAGAGAGTATGAGTGATATAGAGTCTAAATATTCTCACTTCCTTCAACCAATCCTGATAATATAAACTACAATTTTATTATTCATATGATCACCTTTCTCTAGATTCTCCACATCCTTTCTGAAATATATGCTCAGAACTGAATATAATATCCTCAGAAAGACTGATCAGAGCAAAGGACAAAGGGACTATTTCCAGTCTTAAAACAGTTTAAAAAAAAGAAAGAAAGAAAGAAAGAAAAACCTTCCCATTAGCTTTTTTTTTTTTGAACAGAGGGATGTCACAAAGATGATTTATATTTAGTTTGAGATACATTAAAACACTGGGGTCTTTTTAGGAGCAGTTATTGAGCCATGCCTTTCTTCCCACCTTGTATTTGTGCAGTTGATGCCTTGAACTAGAATATAGTCTTATATTTAATCCTATTAAAGTTCACCTTCATTTATTCTTTATTTCAGTCTCTTGAAATACTTTCAATCGCATTTTTGCTGTCTATCTCTCCCAACTTTCTGCCATCTGCACATTTGATAAGTATGTATTTTATGTTTTTATCCAACTCACTGATGAAAAAAAAATTAGTGTTAAACAGCATAGGATAGATGAAGGACTGAGCCCTGGGGCACCACAGTGGATTAGAGCCATGCCTTTGGATTAGCACTGAGTCATTAATTACTGTCTATAAAAAAATAATAAAATGAGAGATTGAGAGAAGATTATCTCAAAGATTCTTCCCATTTCTATGATTCCATAAATTGCTATCACACCAACGAGACTTTAGGTATGTCATTACTCTCTCTGAGATTCAGTTTTCCCCTTTGTAAAAATGAGAGAGATTGTACTAGATTGCCTCTGTAATGCCTTTCAACTCTATGAGCCTATGGTGCTGTTATCTCAACTATAAAATTAAATAAAACTAGTCCTACTTCATAAATTTGGTATAAGAACTAAATAAGATAATGGATGAACTGGTTTTTTGGAGAAAAAGTAGACTATGGGTGGAAGGAAATATTTCGATTAAGCAGACTTGAGGAATGTTTTTGGTTTTTTTTTTTTTTTTTTTTTTTTTTTTTTGCACTTAACCATCCCTTTCTGTTCTAGTTTTCAGAGCAATGGATCCAGGTTCAAAGTGAACCAAAGATCCATGGAATGTTGGAGCTAGTGAAAATTGAAAGGTAATGTGACACTGAGGAAAAAACAAACACTAATTTTGAAGTTAGAAACCTAAGATCATATCTCAGATCTGCTGCTTAAATAATTGTTTGATGTTAGACAATCCCTTTCCCTTTATGGCCCTCAGTTTCCTCATCTGTCAAATGGGGAGGTAAACCAAATGACCCCTAAAATTCCATCTGGCTCAAGCTTATGATCTTACTATTCTTTCATCTAACCCTTCTAGTAGATAGAGAATGATAGAGACTTAGAATGAGGAAGAGTTTTGCTCAAGGTCCCAAGAATAGAGAATTAGCACTTTTAGTCCAACATTTTTCCAGTGGAAACATACTGGTGCACGTATGTGAGACCAATTATTATTGAGGATGGATAGGAAGGAAAGACATTGGAAACAGATAGTTGTTGGGCAGTGGTGGATTAGAAAATGTTTAACAATAAGCTCTCCAAAAAAAATCTCTGAACATACTTTTAAATTTAATCTACATCATTAACACTTTCTTAAATCTTTGTTGTTATTGTTGTTGTTGTTGTTAATATTATTATTTTCTGTTGTTATGATCCAGTTTGGGGATTTTTTTGAAAAGATATTAGAGTGGTTCACCATTTCCTTCTCCAACTCATTATATAGATCAGGAACTGAGGCAAACAGGATTGAGTGACTTATTCAGGAACACACAGTTAACATATATGTGAGGCCAGATTTGCACTCAGAAAGAAGTCTTCCTAACTTCAGGGCTGGCAGTCTATTCACTGCACTACCAGGCTGCCCCAAATTCTTAAGTTTAAATTATCAACAAAACATAAATTGATCCCTGAATTTTAGCATTTTCCAGTTTCTGAGATATAAATGCTCACACTGAAAATTTAATCTTATCATCTTTTGCAAGAGCTAATTCAAGTGGGCTCTAGCACATCCCTGGATGTGGAGGGACAGTCAAGAAATGTTTGCAGGAAGCACCATTGTAGGTTGAGATTTGGAGATTCTCATCCATATGTTTTTTCGGTGGAGAGGTATGACCATAGGCATGAAGAAAAGCTGTGAATTTGAGACTATATGGCTAATTATAGTTGCACATTTCCTTTATTAAAAACAGAAAGAATCAAACTAAATTTTCTTTCTTTTTTGACATGGTGACTAGGCTGGGCAGTCAGGGGAGTCGTAATATAGTTTACCTTTACTTTAACAAGTTATTTGAAAGCATTTTAGAAAAGACATAAGATTAAAAACTAGATGAGAGTACAATTAAAATAGATTCAAGGCCTAATGAATGGCCAGAGCCAAAGAAGAGTCATTAATAGTATACTGGAGAGAACAATTAAGTCAGGAAGACCTAAGCTTAAATAGGATACTTACTAATTGTGTACTAGGCAAACTAGGCAAATCACTTGGTTGATGTCTGTTTGCCTCAGTTTCTCTATATGTAAAATGAAGATAGTAGTAGCATGTACTTCCTAAGGTTGTTGTGAGGATCAAATAAGATGAGATTTGTAAAGTGCTTTGAAATCTTAAAGTGTACCTAAATGCTAGTTATTATTATTATTATTGTTGTTGTTGTTGTTGTTGTTGTTGTTTTTACTGATATTTACTTGGAAGGTCTCCACTAGAGTCCCTCCTTAGGATCTGGACTTAGCCTTGTATTAAATATAAAACCATGTTCATCATTGATGAGATAGGTAGTGTACCTGTCAAGTTTGCAAAAGACACAAAGCTAAGTGAATAAACACCTTTGGTGACAAACTAGAGAATTGAACTATATCTTATGAGATGAAATTTAAGAGATAAATGTAAAGTTGGGTTCAAAAAAATCAACTTCACAAGCACAAGATGGAAGACCATGGATAAAAGGCAGCTTATCTGAAAAAAGCATCTCCAATTGTATTAGATTACAAGATCAATATGAGTCATTGGAGTGACATGGCAGCCAAGACAGCTAAGCTTTTGACTCACCTAGACTTGTTCTGATAGGCACAGCATCTACAGTTAGAGAGGGGAGGTCAAGAGGTAAGCTGGTGAATGTTTAACAATCAGCTTTCCTTTAAAAAAATATATATTCCTTATACATTTTAAGTTGAGTATTAATTATTAACAACTAGGAAATCAACCAAACAATCAGTCAAACCCAGATTTGTAGCATTTGCCATTTATAAATCAAGCCCTAATTTGTAGCATTTGCCATTTATAAATCAAGCCCTAATTTGTAGCATTTGCTATTTCTGAGGTGTGAATGCTGCAGCACAGGCATGCTAGAACCAGATCCCCCAGATCTGCTAGAGAAGATTGTTAAATTTTCAGTGTGAGTATTTATACCTCAGAAATTGGCAAATGGTACAAATCATGGGTTTTATGTGTTGTTTCTAGACTTAAGAAAGGAATGAAAAAATGTTGATAGTACAGGTTAAATTTAAAAGTATGTCATGGGCATATTTTTCTTTTTTGAAAGCTGGTTGTTAAACATTAACCAGCACACTCCTGAAATGTTCACACTGAAAAATTGATTGGTAACTCTCATGAGTCAATTCAATCCGACTCCAGCACATCCCTGGAATCCCACTATATTTTGCCTTGGTCAGAAAACATCTAATGGATTGTGTGCAGTGCTAGGACCCTCATTTTCAGGAAAGACATTGATAAATAGAAAAATACCCAAAGGAGAGCAATATAGCAGGATAGTGAAAGGCCTAAAATTATATAAGGATTATTCAGGGAAATGAAAAAAGAGACTCGGTGGGAGTAAGAAAGAGCTTGGTAGCGCCTTTCAGTTAGTTGAAGGACTGTCACTTTAAAAAGTGATTAGTCTTGTTCTGCTTGTCCCCCAGAGGACAGAATAAGAAAACACTGAGTAAAAGTTGCAGAGAGGAAAATTTAAGTTCAGTAAAGGAAAGGAAGGGAAAGGAAGGCAAGGCAAGGGAAAGAGACTGAGTGACTACTTGTATTTATAAAAGGGATTCTTGTTTAAGTATAGATTGGATTCAATGCCCCTTACAACTCCAGAATTCTGTGATCCGTATGCTGCTGTGAGTGATACATGTCTGAAAGAGAGCGCATTTATTTATGGTTTCTGGGTCCAAATGTATTTTTTCCTTCAGTATAGGAAGGTATCTCTGTGCCTATGCTTCTACGGCTTTCCAAAATCAAAGATTAATGATAATAATGATAAATATAAATAAATTTATATGATGCCTACTATATGCCAGGTGGAGGCAGCTCATGTGGGAGCGTGCTAGAGTTAGGAAGACCTGACTCCAAATTTAGTCTCAACTAGCTGTGTGACCCTGGGCAAGTCACTTAACCTGTTTGCCTCAATTCACTAGAAAAGGAAATGGAAAATGACTTCAGTAACTTTATCAAGAAAGCATATTATCAGACAGTATTGGTATCTATGGGGTTACTAAGAGCCTGATTTGATTAAATAACAATGTGCCAAGTATGTGCTAAGTCCTTTACAATTACTATTTCATTTGATCCTCCAAAGCAGATTATCCCTCCATCATGAATCCTGGGCAAGAAGGACTGGGGGGAGCAATAGGGGGTGAAAGGAATAAAGATAAAGCCTTGGTCACTGGAATGTTCTATTTAGGACAAGATATTGCTTGCTCTGCTCCCTAAGTTACAAGCTCATAGATCTAAGGTCATAAGGAAATTTAAAGGTTACCTAGCCCAACTGCTTCATACTACAGATGAGAAAATTGAGGCTGAATAAGATAAAGTAATTAGGCCAAAATCCTAAACCTTAGAGATGAAATTTGAATCTAGATCCTCTTGACTCCAGAGCCAGACTTCTTCCCATTGTATCACAACACTCCCTCTCATCCCTGACCCATCCCACCCTCCTCTGGCCAACCTCATCTGCAGGAGCTCTGAATGAACAACCCAGGAGACAAAGAGAGGAAACCCATTCCCTCTGCTCTATCTGAATGGGACAGGAACCCTAAACTACCCAGCTCAGGCTGTACTCTTGGCTAGCATTCACATGTTATTTGAATTATTTAACTGAATCTGAACCTTGCCAAAACAATGAAGGGAGTATTATTTTTCTGTACAATGAAAATGCTCCTTTTAATAGTCAGAGACCGTTCAATCAAGAGTAAAGACTGGAGTCATTTAAAATAATCTCTCTCAGATGTGTGATGAGAATGTTGTCCACACAATGGGCCAGCAGCTCTCTCTTCCTCCCCCCAGAGCTGCATTCTAATTGCTTCATGCACCATCCTAGTGCGGTTTCCCTTGCATTGAAGAGGAAAGCAAGGGAGAACACAAATAGAGAAAATGGAGAGATGGAGTGGGGGGGGTGAGAGGACAGGAGCCTAAGAGGGGGGAAGGCTGGCTAATCTTTCTCTAACAATATTTTGTACTTTCATTATCCTATTGGTCTGAGACCCTCCCTTCTGCCACACACAATGAATAGAGCACTGGATCAGCACTCAGAAGACCTGAGTTCAATCCTACTAGCGGTGTGATTCTGGGTAAGTCACTTACCTCCCAGGATTATTGTGTGGATCAAGGGAGATAATAATTGTAAAGTTTAAGTGCTATACTAGTGTCAGTCATGATTATTATCCTATGTGACTCTTCTCCCTGTCTTAAATCAATCAATAAAGATCTACTATGGAACTGTTATGTTCCACATACTTTACTTGATGCTAGGAATACACTGACAAAAATGAAATTATACTTTCCCTCAAAAAGCTTATATTCTATTAGGCAAAATAATAGAAATGCATATAATTATATACAGAACACACACAAAGTAGATAGATGATAGACAGATAGATAGATAGATAGATAGATAGATAGATAGATAGATAGATATAAATATATATACATACATTGTACCAGAAGGAGATACTAGTAGACACTATTAAGATAAAGAGAAGCTTCATGTAAGAGGTAGTTATTATGTTGACTTCTAAAGGAAGCAGAGTGCCTGTTATACACTAAGTGTATAATAAATGTTGACTTTCTAGGAAAGGAGGGGTATATTCCAGGCACATGAGAAATAGCCTTTTAAGGGCACAGAGATCAGAGATGGGATGTTATATGAACACCCAGCACAAGTCACTTGAATGCTGAGCCTCTGGTCCCTCATCTATAAAATATGGTGATAATAATAATAATTATATATATATAGGTAGGTTCACTGACAGAGTAATGCTCACCATGCATCTCTGTCAATAATAAGTGTAATGTTTCTGAGAGTGTGTGTTGGACTGAATGGTCCTGGTGTCTCTTCTAACGCATAAATTCTGTTGTTTCTGCCACTTTGAGTTTCCATTCCTTTCCAACTGAGGTAGAAACAGGAAATTATCCTCTTTTCTTTGCCTCCATCTTATCTAAAAGCTCCTGTTGGGTCAAGAGTTCCTGTCACTGAGACAGAAAATGTAAGTGCTCTTCCTACAGAGAATGCTCTGGAAATTCAGATTTTACTCTTCTGCCTTCTTGAACTTGGTCCTTGTGGAGAACTCTAAATAGAGATGTAGAACTTATCCCAGAGGAGAGAGTGACAAGTAATCTAATCAGAGGATTAGAGGAGAATGGTCCAGTCATTCTCAGCTGGCCCTTGAAGACTCAGATCTTCACAAGGTTTGGACATTGGGTCCTGTTCTCAACCTATGAATATCTAGAAAAGAATAAACCATTGCTGATGTGGAACCCAGATCCCTTTTTGTCCAGACTCTCTTGGCCACTGCCCCCCTTCCCTGTTTTAGAAATTATTGTTACTACTAACAATATCAACAATAATAGAAAAACAATTTTCTCATGAGAGTGTCATGGCCAGTAAAGTGTATCATGACCTAGAAAAACCATTACTAGCACTATGCCTCAAAAATATCAAAGAAAGAGGAAAAGAGCCTGTATGTACAAAATTATTATATTCCTTACAAAAGGGGTGTTGATCAGCTCACAAATGGCTGAAAAACTATGAATGTAATGGGATACTATTGTGCTATAAGGCAATATGAAAAGGACAGTTTCAGAAAAAACACAGAAAGACTTTTATGAATGGATATAAAGTGATGTGAGAGAACCGGAAGAACCATTTATACAATAACAACATTGTTTTGCTTAAAAAGCAACAACTTTTAAAAGACTTAAAAGCTCCAATCCATGCAACAACCAACCTTGATTCCAGAGGGATTTTTGCTGTTTGCTTCCTGACAAAGAGATGGGAGACTCTAGGTGAATATTGAGACTTGTATTTTTGGATATAGCCAACGTAGGAATTTGTTTTGCTTGATTGTGTGTATTTGGAAAATGGGTGTTGATTTTTCTTTCTCTTGTGCAATGGAGGAGGTAGAAGAGAGAGAAAATAAATACTTGTTATTTATTAATTAAAATTTTAAAATATATCAGCTGATTTGGAGCTATGCCCAAAGGCAATCAAACTGTGCATAATCTTTGATCCAGCAATTAATTCTGTATCCCAAGAGACCATAAAAGGGGGAAAAGGGCCTGTTTGTACAAAATTACTTATAGCAGTTCTTTTTGAGGTGACAAAAATAAAAAGGAAATTGAGGGAATGCCCATAATATGGGAGTGACTGAACAAGTTATGGTATATAGGTGTAATTGGATGCTATTTTGCATATAAGAGCAGGTAGATTTCAGAAAAGCCTGGAAAAACTTACATAAACTGATGCTGAGTGAAATGAGAAGAACCAGGTGAACATTGTACACAGTAACAGCAACATTGTATGATGATCAATTTTAATGGACTTAGATCTTTTCAGAAATACAATGATCCAAGATGATAACAAGAGTCATGATGGAAAACACTATGTACATCTAGAGAAAGGCCCATGGGGTCTGAATGCAGATTGAAACTACTATTTTCAATTTAATTTTCTTTTGTTTTTCTTTGTAGTTTTTCCCTTTTGTTCTGTTTCTTCTTTCACGATATGACTGATGTGGAAATATGATCAACATGATTGCACATGTAGAACCTATATCCTATTTCTTGCCATCTTGGGGAGGGAAAGAAAGAAGGGAGAGAGAAAGAAAATTTAAAACTCAAAATCTCATAAAATAAATGTTGACAACAATCTTTACATGTAAATCAAGAAAATAAAATTATATTAAAAATAAACACAATTGTGCAGAAAGCTAAAAAATAAAATATATCAGTTATTGATGATGAATCTCTCTATACTTGGCTAGGGTGGTCCTTATACATTAATCTACTTTTGGAGACCTGTTCTTGAGATCCTTGGCCATGGAATGTATTTTGGCTATATATAATCTGGACACTTGGGATTTGAAGCTGGAATGAGATCAGCTGGTCTAATCAATTTCTACAGATGAGAAAGGTAAGGTCCAGAAAAGAGAAAGGAGGTTGGCTAAATTCACACAAATAATTAGTAGCAGAGCCAGGGTTGGAAGCCTGTGCTCTCAATTCAGATCCAGTCCCCTTTTTGCTCTGCCAAGAAGCTGGCTCCATTTTGTGCTCCATAGGACAGTTGTGAATGCAAATGAAAACTGCTGATAATTATAAAGCGCTATACAGTTGGCACTGACTATTAGTATTAGTATTATTATTCACAGGAGGGCTCCTGGCACCCAGAGACAGATGCCAGACGTGACATGTCCTGGGGCTATTTTTACTTGATGGGACTGTGGGAGGGGAAGTCTGGCATCCCCTCTGTTTTTAGGAAATACAGGCTTAGTCTGGTCAGTTTGGGGGTGCCCTAACGTACCAGAATGAAAGTACAAACCAACGAGCGTGATCTGGTACAGTGTGAGACAGCTTCATCATTTGTTGAGCGAGCGCCCAGTCTTGTCAGAGAGTGAGACATTGAGAGATGGCTGGTCAGGATGACTTTGGTGGGTCTCAGAAAGTTGACAGCTCATAAGTTAATATATTCACATTTATAAACATCTCCTGGCATGGTTCTCATAGATGGAAAGCTGTAAATAACCTTAGAGATCATTTAACTCAGTCTTCTCATTTAGCACATGAAGAAACTAAAGTTTAAATGTGCCTAAAGTCACACAGTAGGTGGTGGAAGAGGGGAATCCTAGGATGATGATTCCATTAAGGTAGAAATAGAAGAGATTTCAGAGGCCCGCTAGCCCAGTGGGATCAAACTCAGAAATGGAGACCACTAAATCATTCGGAGAGATCTCTGCAGTTACATACTGACCTAGAAAAAAATACAAATTAATATTACCTATGTTCTATTATATTTTTAACTTATTTTGTTAAATATTTATTTATATTTAATCTGGTTCAAGCCTCACTGGGGAGTCTTGTGGGCCAAACATTGTCACTTCTCTTATATTTCAACTCTCTCATTTTATAGGTGGAAAAACTGAGACCTAGACAAATTAAGTAGTTGCCTAGTCTGAGGTTATACAGAGAGTGTCACAGGTGGAAGTTAAAACATAGGGTCTTCTGATCAAAACACCAGTGCTGTGTGTGTGTGTGTGTGTGTGTGTGTGTGTACACATAAATTTATCTGGAATCTAAGAGTAGAAACAGCACAAACTTGAGCCTATGATTAGGCCAAATGGTTGTTGGAATGGAGAGATGAAAGGGCTGTAGACAATACCATTGCTCCCCCCATGATTGAGCTCCTGACTAGATGTTTTATGATAGCACAAACTGTCTTAATCATCTTTATATCCTGCACAGAACTAATTGCCATATACTCAGTAAATGTTTGTTGCATGAATGAGTTAATATTAGTAACAATAATAATAACCACAATTTTTCTGAAAAAGATCCTGGGGTTTGAGTCATTTGCAAGCTCTAAGAGTCAGCAGCATGATGTGATAACCAAAAAATTCATGTGATCTCAGGCAGCATAGGAAGGGCACAACTTCAAGGAATAAGGAAGAGTCAATTGCCTCATCACACCTGCAATGTTGTGCCCAGCTCAAGGACCACAGTTTAAGAAGGAAGTTGATAAGCTGAAGAGCATCCATAGAGGGGCAACCAGATGGCAAAGGGCCTTGAATCCATGACGCATTGAAGGAAGTGGACATATTTAGATTGGAGTAGGGGAGGGAGATATAAATAGTTGTCTGTTTGGACCCCAAAAGGAAGAGTCAGAAACAATGGGTAGAAGTTGAAAAACGGCAAAGATTTGATGTCAGGAAAAATTTCTGGAAATTTAAAACTGTTCTAAAAGTGGAATGTGAAGGAAGGAAGGAAGGAAGGAAGGAAGGAAGGAAGGAAGGAAGGAAGGAAGGAAGGAAGGAAGGAAGGAAGGAAGGAAGGAAGGAAGGAAGGAAGGAAGGAAGGAAAGGAGGGAGGGAGGGAGGGACTTAGACTGAGACTCCCTTGCTAGCCTCAGGCACAGTCTTCCTCCCCAAATTGCATGGATAGGTATCCAGTCTGGTGCTAGGAACCTTGCAGTAGGGCATATAAAAAGAAAAGAGTAATGACTCCCTTTCAACATCACTTTATGTTTACAAAGCCACTCCATCACAACAACCTCACCAGAAATGGGAATGATGTTGTCCCCATTTTATAGATGAGAGACAGATTCAGAGAGTCCCCCTTATCCAAGACAATATGTTTAAGAAGGGGAAAAATTAGGACTCAGAGTCTGGTGTCCTAACTTAGGATCACAGAATGTAGAGTAAAAATTCAGAGAATCTGGGTTCACATCCAGCCTCAGACACTCACTACCAGCGTGGCCTCTGGTAAATCAATGAATCTCCAGGTCTCAGTTTCCTCAGCTATAAAATGGGGATTGAATCACAGAGGCATAGATTCAGAGCTATAGGACTCTCTTCCAAAATGGCCTCAGAGGTCTCTTCAAGCTGGATATCTGTGACCCTATAATTCTTCCAGTTCTAGGCTTATGATTTTTATCCAGTCCAAGGTCACTCAGGTAATAAATAGCAGAGTCTGGATTTGAACCCAGGGCCTCTTAAGGCTTCTTTCCACTGCAGCACTCCAATCTGAAGCAATTCAGGCAGGGGAAAGGCTGAGTGGGAGTTAGCTGGTCATGTGCTGGGGACAATGAGGAGGCCACCCTGGCTAGAACAGAGGGTGCATGATGAGGAGCAGGGGGCTGTAAACTTCAATAGGTTGGGTGGGGACAGACTGCGGAGGGCCTTGAATGCCAGGCGACCCCCTCACTGAGCTGTTGTGAGGATCAAATGAGAGCATGTATGTGAAAGGGCTTCGGGAATACAAAAGCCCCCGCCTGAAATCCTCTGAAAGGGTCATGGGGGTGATTCTGAAGAGATCCTTGAAAACATGAACAACAGAGTGCAGATGCTGGAAGAGGGGGGAGTTTTTCTCCACAATTAAAGCTAAGTGCCTCAGAAACAGTCAGCAGGGATTGGATGCTCTGTCTTTCGGTACAATGAGCTACCTTGGAGTGGTGGGAGGGCACTGGTGGCGGACCCTCCCCCTCCCTTTTCTCCCTGTCTGCTCTCAGCCCTGCCCTTCCTCTCCCCTGCCCACCATCACTGTCCCCCTTTCCATAGTCTCCCTGCCTCCATCTCCGTTCTCCTTTCCTTCCCTCTCCTGCTTACTGTAGCCCTCCTCCTTTCTCTCTATCCCCTCTCTCCTTTCTCCCACAATCTCCTCTGCTGCCTCCATCGGGACTTCTTCCTCTCCTCTTCTCCTTCACCTTCCAACCTTTTCCTCCCTCACCCTCCCCTTCCTCCATCTCCCACCTACTGCCTCATCCCTCCTTCTGTCTTTCCCTGTCCTTGCTCCCCTAATCAATGTTCCCTTCATCCTTAATTTCCTTTGCTGCCTCTATCACTGACCCTTCCTCCAACCCACTCCTTCTGTTCCTTCCTTTCCTTCCCTTTTCACTATTCTGTCTCTTTTCTCCCCATTCCCTTCCTCAGTGCCCCCTCTTCCCCTCCTTTTCTTTCTCTCCCTTCTCTCCTTCCTGTTCTTTCCACCCCTGTCCTTTGCCTCCCTCCCTTCCTCCCCCAACCGCAAAGGACAGAGCAGCCTGCCAAAGATTCTCAGTGGAGTGGCCAAGTGGCCACTTTGAATCCTGAAGTTTCTTAATGGAATCTCTCTTCCAGTTCCAACTCCTTGGCGTCCCTGAAACATATTTACCACTTGCAATAGAGGTGGCCTGATCAAGCTGCCGCCAATTTCTCATCCAGTCCCTGGGGAGAGAAGAACTGCATTAGGCAACTTGGAAATCTCTCAGGGGCCTTTTTGTCCCTCTCTGTCTTTCTTAAAGAGTTAGGGGAGAAAGTCATGAGAAATAAATGTTCCTACTGGGGGGCAGCCAAAAAAAAAAAAAACAACAACAACAACCTGGGAGAATTAGATCACTTGGTCCCAAATAATAAAATCTCCTTATTCCCAATATTTGATTCCTTAGCCCTCAGCTTTGAGGATGAGTGAGATTAGAATACATATTTCAATAAGTAAACACGCAGGGCCTTATTTATTAAAATCTATTTGCATTTTTTAAAATCCTAGCTCATTCTTTTTCATGTATTCTACTCCTCCCCTATCCCCAAACAATCCAAGAAGCACACGGTAAATACCTACTGTCTGCTTACACTAGGTTCAGCAAGAGGGAAAATTTTATCCCTCTTATCCCTACCTATCACATCTTACTATCTGAGCCCCATAGAGGAGAATGGTAATGCTGAAAACACCAAAGGTGGAGTGGCACAGGGAATAGAATGGAGGCATTTTACTGGTCTCTAACATACTTTTGGTTTGAAAATGCTAGACTGGATGCTTTTTAAACTCTGACAATCTGGGTTTCTGAGGTCCCTCCCAGCTCTGACATTTTATGCTCCCAGGCCCTTTCCAGCTTTAGAATACTTGTGCTAAGTTTCCTTCCAATCCTGATCATCTATGTTCTATTCTCTGAGATCCCTACAATGCTAATGTTCCATGTGCCATATTATAGTATCTCTTTAGCTCTAAAATACAATATTCTTGTTCTCTAAGGTCTTTATTTTTAAAATAGTCAGTGATGCAGCAATATGCCAGGGCTTCCCTTGGGTTCACAAAAGAAAAAAAATTGCTTCCCAGCTTCCCAGATGGGAAGAGATATAGCCTCTGGTAAAATATCCCTTTCCTTACTGCAGATGGAAAATTGTCTAAATTATTGCCATGTTGGTGGGTATATAAAAAATTGGGAGGGAGATTCCTCAGGGGCACTTCCCTCAGGAAAAATTATTGAATTTCTTGTGAGCAAAGAAGCAGCTGCAGTGGCCAGGATGGGTATGAGAGAGTCAACGAATCCGGTCTTCCCATCCTTGTGAGTAAACTAAGAACAGGAGATCTTGGGGCTGGCCTGGGTTGGGCTGGCTTGGATCAGGTGTTGGGTTCTGGAAAGAGCCAAGGCAGGGACCTAGACTGCTTCTGAAGCTGCCTTGCACAGCCCTGGGAGAAGCCAGACCCAGATGCCAGAGAAATAGGGCTGGGCTACAAGTTTTGCCAACCCAAATGTCAAGGTTAGGGCAGTCTTGGAAGATTCCTGGATTCTGTGACTCATAACCTTTTCTTTTCAATTATTTAGTAAAACCACTTTTAAAAATCTAGCTGTCCTCATGAATGAGCTAAGAAGAAAAGACTTAAGCCTACTGAAGCCAAGAGTGTTTGGGGGATCTGGGAACCCCAGGGGCCAGACAGGAAGGGGGAGTGGAGGGGAGAAGCAGAAACAGATGAGACTCGGCTTCCTTCTCCCATGTAGCTCTGGGACACACTTAGTACCACCTGGGGTTTTTCTTTATATCTCCCTTAGCTTGATTGTAACTGAGAGTTGGACTGAGATAGGTCTTGGTTCTGCCCTCTCTTCCTAGCCTCAGCACTTGGTATCATGGGAGAAAAAGGGTCATCAGACAATGGCACCATGCTTGGTATATTGCTCCCATTGTCCCCAGTTTGTGAATTTTACCTCCTCCATCACAGGAGGAGTTTCTCACAGACACGACTTTCCAATGCACTCCATCCTAAGTCCTCCAGCCCAATCAGGATCCCCACTCAGTGAAAGGGGGAAGCCCCAGGGCAAGAAATCAGTGACCAGCTATGGCCTATGACCCCCTGTCCCTTCAGGTCCAGAGCCCTTTCCCAAAGGAGTGTGTTTGTATATTATACAAAGAAAAAGACCAGCTGTTGGGAAATTAGGTTCCCAAGGCTCTGAAAGACTCTGAAAAGCTTCCTAAAAGAGTTCCAGAGCTTTAAAGGAGTACCAGCCAGGAGAAAAGTCACAATGGCTCACATCTCTTCATGTCAGAGGGCTATATGATCTGCAGGGTCGCTTTTCAGTCATGTCTGATTCTCTGTGACCCCATTTGAGGTTTTCTTGGTAGAGATAGTGAAGTGCTTTGGCATTTTCTTCTCTAACTCATTTTACAAATGGAGAAACTGAGGCCATAGAAGTGTGACTTGTCCAAGATCCATGAATGCCCCACAGCTGCCCTGGAAAAGGATCTTAGAAAGGTTTCAGAAATCTTTAGATTATATAATTATATTATATATATAATTAGATTATATAATGATATACATATTATTATATTATATATAATGTATATATAATAAAATAGCATAATATAATAGAAATAATTAGATTAGAAAGGAATCTTTAGATTATATAATAATATACATATTATTATATTATATATAATGTATATATGATAAATTAACATAATATAATAGAAATAATTAGATTAGAAAGGAATCTTTAGAAAGATTCGAACATGCACAACCCTCATTTTACTGAGAAGGAACCTGAAGGTAATGTTCTTTCATATCATTTCAATACAAATTGCCTCATCCCTCTAGTGATAGGAGGGTAGGGAAGTGTCCACCATGGGTACTGGTTTCTTTGATCACTGTTGTTATTTGTCCTTCATTCTCAAAGAGGTCCATGACATCAGGAAGGGAATGCCATGACATGCAAGTGAGTTGGATTTAAGTAAGGTCACCTTCCTCACTTTCCCCTCCAGGGCCATCTGGGTTCACTGGCCAGATAGAGATCAGGACAATTGTAAGAAGCTCTTTAGGGAAAGGGAATAAGCATTTATTAATTACCTATTATATACCAATTACCTATTATATACCAAGCACATATCATTCACAAATATTATCTTCTCTGATCTTCACAATAATCCTCGAAGATAGATGCAATTATTATCAGCATTTTATAGTTGAGAAAATTGAGGCAGATGGAATTAAATGACACAAGCTAATTAATACCTGAAACCATATTTGAACTCAAATCTTCTTGACTCCTGGACCAATGTTCTATGCATTGTGCCAATTCACTGTCCTTCAGGATGGGCCTTTCTTCCTTGGTTACGGTCTTTTTTCACCTTATTAGATTTTTATGCGTGTGATGCTGTAGCCAAAACAACTGTCCCTGTGATGAACCTTTTAGCACAGAACCTGTCTGTCCCTAAATACAGTTATCAGAACATCGTAAGTTCCTTGAGTTCAAGGACTGTCGCCCTTTTGTCTTTGTAATCCCAATACCTTCCTAGCGCCTGGCACTTATTAAACACTGGCTGAACTGAATTGAATTAGTCCTCTGGGGACAGACCCACAATTCATCCCTGGACTCATATTCGGAGCCTTTCTAATTTGGTAGGGCTTCCCAGAGCTCCCAGCATGGGAGATGGAAAGGTCTTGAAGCCTCCCTCTAGTCCAACCCTATCATTTTACAGTCCAGAGAGGCAAAAAGATTTTTTCTTCCTCCCACTTCTACTTAAGTGATAAATTTAACCTCCATTCGGTTCTCTTTCCTGGGTTCTGGATGTCAATGACCTAGAATGAGAAACCATTGAACTTGAAATAAAAAAATCTGGGTTCAAATTCTGCCTCAGACACTTACTTATATGACCCTAAACAAGTCACTTTGCATGATGCCTCAGTTTCCCCATCTGTAAGATGAGGGGGCTGGATGGCTTCAAGAGTCATTTGTGCCCATGGTCCTGGGAGCTAATATAGTGTCCTGCTCCTTACTCCTGAGAAATGGGGCAAGAGCAGAGGAGCGGGGTTGCCCTTGACGACACGATGCTTCCTTGCCCCCTAAGCCATGGGCTTCAAGAGCCGAGTCATTTTTATGTCACAAAGAGGCATCCGAGCAGAGCATTGTCGAGGTGCTCCATCATTAAGCCCCGGCCACAGAGCTGGTGGGGCCGGCTGAAGGATGCCTCCAAACAGGGAGTGCTCAAAGGAGCGCTCCTCTGCCCACAAAGATCTAGGTGGATGGCATGATTAACTGAGCCCTGCAAATTGTAACCCTTTCCTCTAATGCACTTTCCCTGAATTAACACCAGGGAGAGGCGCAGGGTGGTGAGCCCACGACAAATTGCTGGAATGGGCAGTTAAACGGTGAGGTCGGAGGTTAAATGAACTCGGTTGTTTATGAGGACACAGCCCGCATCCATTTGCATTTTAATATTCTCTCAGTAAGACGGAAAACCATTTTGAGGACAGCTTGTTTGGAAATCCCATTAACGGGTTATTTATGGGCCTCCTGACTGCTTGACCCTTAGCCCTGTTTTGTTAAACATGGGCTAGACATGGATCAGATGGGCAGCGGGCCCGCCGCTATTGTTTGCCATCCCACTAAATGTCATCCGATTCAATTATTCTGACTCTGACACTTTCAAAATTATTACCCCTCATAATGCGCAATCTTCCCTTTTTTTCCCTTTTGTCAACCTTATTATTTCTATCTTTGCAAAGGGACAACTCTGTAGATGGGCAGAGTTTGGGGGAGAGAGTCATCCTTTCCTGCTCCTTCAGGTCGCAGATGACTTCCACTCAACCATAGGCCAAAGCAGAGAACGGAGCATCTCTAGGAGACGTCTTGGCCCATTTTATACCCGCTGCCAGGTTCACAGATCAGAAGAGATTTCTAAGGAAAGCAACCTTTTTATCCTGTTTTTCTCTTAAGGGAGCTGGAAATGCTGTGGTTGAAGGAGTTAAATCAGCTCACGGTACATAGATCAGTCTAAAATTGTTGTGTGTCCTTCATTCTAGAAAAGGACCAATGACATCAGGAAGGGGATGTTTGACATGCAAGTGAATTAGTTTTAAATGAAGCAGGGCCCGGCAAAGTCATCACCTTCCTTCTCTCCTCCACAGTCAGCAGAGACCAGTAGCAATAGGTCAGGATGACTGGCAACGGCCCTGGATGCAGTGGGAGACCCTGGCCTTGGATAGTCTACACAGGCAATAAGCGTCAGAGCAGAATTTGACCAATAATGTACCATAATAGCTTCTGTTTTCATAGTGTTGCAAGGTTAATAGTGTGCTTTTTTCCCCATGATAAATGGTGGATAGGTAAGCCCATTTTCTGCTGACCTGTGGGGTCTGTTTGAATATTTTAATCAAAAGGAGCAGGGGTTAGAAAAGCAGGGATAGCCCTGTTCCCTTCCTAGGAGAATGAGCACACTACAGAGGATGTACCCTGAAGGGCTGGCTACCTAATGGGAGGCAGGAGAAGCAGGTTGTGGTCTCCTGGTCCTGCCAAGAATAAAGAAACAGCTCAACTCTTCCTGGAAATGCCTCCCCTAGTTGGGTGAGAATTCATGAATTCAGTCCATCTCCTTAATAATTTCCCCTGGTGTTGTAAGAAAAGCATCAGAATGACTTGAGTACAAATCCAAGCATCAATCCCTTCTACCTATATGTTCCTCAGTTTCATGAGCCAGAGTTTCTTAATCTAAAAATATGAAAATAAAGAATGACTCCTACCTACCTACTTCATAGAGTTGTTGTAAGGAAAAGTGCTGTCTCAGGCTTAAAAGTGATTGAGAAATGTGATCTATTATTAGGGTTAGAGCCTTGTCCCAAATTCTCTTGTAGTTCAGTTACAAAATGTCAACCCTGTAACAAATAAGGAAAAAGCCCAATCTAAATCACTGAACCAGATCATGCACTAAGCATTTATTAATCACTTACTATGTGCCAGGCACTGAGATAGACACTAGGAATGAAAGTATAAAATCAAAACAGTCTCTGCCTTCTATTGGAGGTGATGTGGGAACTGAGTTTGAGTTCCTCATTTTTTGACCTTTCCCCTCCATTCTAACAATCACATACATACACATACGCCAATAACACATTTCTTCCCACCCCCCCATATAGCAGGTGAGAGGAAAGAAAGAAAGAAAGAAAGAAAGAAAGAAAGAAAGAAAGAAAGAAAGAAAGAAAGAAAGAAAGAAAGAAAGAAAGAAAGAAAGAAAGAAAGAAAGAAAGAAAGAAAGAAAGAAAGAAAGAAAGAAAGAAAGAAAGAAAGAAAGAAAGAAAGAAAGAAAGAAAGAAAGAAAGAAAGAAAGAAAGAAAGGAAGGAAGGAAGGAAGGAAGGAAGGAAGGAAGGAAGAAAGAAAGAAAGAAAGAAAGAAAGAAAGAAAGAAAGAAAGAAAGAAAGAAAAGAAAGAAAGAAAGAAAGAAAGAAAGAAAGAAAGAAAGAAAGAAAGAAAGAAAGAAAGAAAGAAAGAAAGAAAGAAAGAAAGAAAGAAAGAAAGAAAGGAAGAAAGGAAGGAAGGAAGGAAGGAAGGAAGGAAGGAAGGAAGGAAGGAAGGAAGGAAGGAAGGAAGGAAGGAAGGAAGGAAGGAAGGAAGGAAGGGAGGAAAAAAGATGATTTATAGAAAGATTGATAAGATGATTGATAAAGATGCAAAATAGGATGAAAAATAGAGAGATAGAATAGATAAAGCATTTGTTGAGTGTTTACTAATATTTAAGGTACTGTATCAAGTACTAGGAATCAAAAAACAAGCCAAAAAATAGTTCTAGTCTTCAAAAGATTAACTAGAAGAAGAAATTACATAAAAATAGAGTTGAAAAGATGCAGAAGGGTAGATACCCACATACCCTCCTCTGTCTTTTCAACTCTTGAACTCTCCAAGAACTTATAGCCATGATTCAGTCCTGATCCAGAGAGATAAGTAAAATACAATCACATCTGTCAGAATACTCTGAGAATTTTCATAAAGCGTAAGCTTCATAGATATTAGAAAGGGGAAAGAAGGAGAAATGAAGGAAGAGGAAGAGTGAGAGAGAGAGAAGTGGGTGCATAGACAGAGATAGATAGATAGATAGATAGATAGATAGATAGATAGATAGATAGATATGAATGGATGGATAGATAAATGTGAGATAGATAAAAACAGAGACAGACAGATGGATGGAAGGATGGATGGAAGGATGGATGGACAGATGAACAGACAGGTGGATCAATAGACATAACAAATATTAATAAATTGTTTCTATTTGTGTCCTCATTAATACCTCTTCCTCCTTCTCTTGTTGATATGCTTCCCCCCTACATCTGTCACTACCCACCAGCCCACCTTTCTCAGCCCCAGTAAAATCTTCTCATTATTAATGCGGATAGTCAAACAAAATAAATCAGCCCACTGGCCAAGTCTGAGATACACATCTGGCTCTATATATTTGGTCGCACACCTCTCTGCCAAGAATAGAAGGTATTCTTTACTTTTACGATTGTATACTCTATCATCAGGTCTTGTTTTGTTTTTTGACATTGTGATTGGTTGCTGCTTTGGTGAAGAAGTTTCTTATCATTTTTCCACATGGATGTTTAGAGATTGTTTCCAAACCCTCTGAACTATTATAGAACAGAGCCAGAAAGAAAGGGCTTTAGAGATCATTTTGTTCATACTTTATAGATCCAGAAACTGAGGCCCAGCAAGGAGAAAGGATTTGCTAACGTGACAGTCAGAATTTAACTATTTGGACAGCTCTAAAGTTAGAATGATTTGCTTTCTTTTCAGTCAAAATCTGCCTCCTGCCTCTCTGTAACTGCCCCCATTGTTCCTAACTCTACCATTTGCATCAATGCAGAAATCTAATTCTTCCTCCATGTGCCAGCCTTTCAAACATTTTAAAGACACCAGTCATATCTCTTCCTCCTCTCCCTCATAAATCTTGTCCACACGAGAGCCCTTAAGATACTTGGATTGCCATCATCTTCCATGAATCTTTTCTTCCCCAGGCTGAACAATCCCCATTTCTTTAAATTGATTCTCATATAGCATGGCCTGGAGTCCCTTCACCATCCAGGTCACCCTCCCCTGGATGCACTCCAGTTTGCTAATGTCCTTGCAAAAATGTTCCCCCAGCAAAGGACACCTCGGTCCAGAGAGGGTGTGGCTAGGGCAAAGGACAACAGTCCCACTTGCTTTTAGTTCCCCTAAAACTGTCTAAATTGCCTCAAACCTATCCTTTCCCAAATCAGATTCCAGGATCAAATAGATAAAGGGAATATCCTCTGTGTGAGAAGAGAGGAAGCTGAGAGGACCTCTCAAGGAAAAAAAATGCCGTCCTTCTTAGAGTCATATACTTTCTGAGCCTCAGAAGAAAACTGAGAGATAAAGGAGTTTTTAACTACAGTGAGAACTCTAGCTAGTTCAGTCTGCCAGCTCAGAAAGTTCAACCTTTTATCTCTTCCACATGTTATACTGGGCAGAGAAGCCAAACCTTTTTTTTTACCTCCTAGAGAGAACTCTGGCCTGTACAGAAAATATTCCAAGCTACACCCTTCCAGAAGAGACAATGGGAAGTATTCAGAGGATGGACATCTGAATCCCCTGCTCACCTCGAGCTAAACAGTGACTTCTGATCCCTCTGCTCAGGAGAGAAGAATAATAGAATTGTAAGATTTAAAACTAGAAGGAGCCTTTCGTATCACCTACTATAACCCCAATCATCAAACAAAAGAGGGGATTCAGGTCCATCAAGGGAAAGAAACTTGGATTATCCAGCAGGGTAAGGATTTGAATCCAGGTCCTCTGCCTCAAAATTCAGCTTTCTTTCCTCTTACACCAGCAGCCCAGCTACGTCTCAGGACTCTGAATGCAGGGGACACCTTTGCCAGTATTTGCATTTCAATGTGAATTGTATTCCTGGGCTCACAGTCTGGCTGGGTTTTCTGAAGGAAAAAAAAAGAAAAAGAAAAAGAAAAAAAAAGCTTTTTGACCAAGTTTAAAATAGATTTTTTCTGTATGAATTGGCCGTCTGTGGAATTCTCCTCCTTCAGTGGTTAATTCAATCTTAATAGAAGCGGATTTTTTTTTCCCCTCGAAGAAAAGAGAACAATATGTCTTTAGAACAGGTTTATAAAGTGTCATGATTTTTCTACTAATTTACGCTGCATTCTCCCCCTTTAAAATGTTAAATTACCTCATTGTATCTTTGAATATCCTATAGGCTTGGGCCTGAAATTAAGCCTGCTGTATGGTTGTCTAAATGGCCACAATTTGCTGTATGAAATGCCCTGATTACAAGAGCAATTCACAGCAATCCTGATCTCCGCAGAAGCCCGTGCAGGCGCCAGGGACAGAGTTTATGTCTGCTGATTGGACCCTCCAGTTGAGCTGATGGTGTATCCACCTGGCACTGACTCTGAGAAGGGGGGCAGGGAGAATGCTTGGGGAAAAGATGTCACAGAGACTTCTTCGCCTTCCGGGCAGAAAGCTGCTCCCGCCTAGGGCCCCTGCCATCCTCACTGTGAATGGGGATGAGGGGGGATATCTGTATGTGGCTGGATGGAACCAATTATGCTGTAGGACACAGCCTTGTTTCCCGCCAAAGCTTCCCTGGCTAAAAGGTATGGACTCATGTGCCAACAGATCCCAGGGGCCAATGACTGGCATCCAGAAGCTAAGCCCTAGCCACACACATCTCCACTCCCATCTCTAGCAATGGAACATGAGCCACTGGGTTAAATTCAAAGGAACCTTAAAATCTGTTTAGAACAACCCTCTTTTTTTATCATGGAGAAACAAAGCTTCCCCAAGAGCCAAAGCTAGTAACCATCAATGGTGGGATTCAAACCACTGGATTGTGAGCTCTTTGAGGACAGGTACTGTCTTATGTCTTTCTTTGTATGCCTTGTGCTTAGCCCAAGCCTGTAGAAGATGCTTTATGGATGCTTATTGATGCGGGGAAAAAACCCACCATCTTCCATTTCAAATTCAGAATTGTATTTTTTTTCCTATTATACCACATTACTGGGCAAACTTAAGGTATTTTATATGCTTAATTTTTATTTTTAACTAAACAAACAGGTATTAATTGCCAATGGATTGTAGGCTGGGTACTGGTGATAGGCAGGTACTAGGAGACCTCAGGGAGCTCTATAAGAGAGGATTATATACTCAAATAAGTGTGATCCAAAGGCTGGGAGTGATCTAAGTACTAAGAAAAGTGGTCTAGAGAAATGGGCTTAAGAAACTTAGAGGAGAAAGGATTACTTCCAACTAAGGGAATCAGAGAAGTCTTTTTTAGAGGAGGAGGAACCTGAAAAGGGGGCCTTGAAAGGAAGCATCCTCCTATAAGAATGATGAGGAGAAAGGAATCCTTTCTAGGCAAGGGGGAATGTCAGAAGCAAAGGCATGGATAGGAGAGATGAGAAAGGGCAAGCTGAGAAGGGGAAATGGGGAAATGGATTAATTAGGTGAAATATGGGAGAAGATTGTGAAATGAGGCTTTGACTGGGGAATGACTGACCACACAGGTTATGGAACATGAATATAATAAAATAGCATTTTCTACACAAAATGACCATTCTGAAGAATTCTTAGAAAAATGGGAAGTCATATTTGAATTGATATAAAGAAAAATAAGCAAAACTAGGAAGAGGATAAGGGCATAAACATTTTTAAAGCACTTAATATGGGCCAAGCACTGTGCTAAGTGCTTTTTACAAATAACATCTCTTTTGATTCCCCAAATAATACTGCAGTGTAGTTGCTATTATCTCCATTTGACAATTGAAGAAACTGAGGCAGACAGAGATGAAGAGCCCCATAACAATGTAAATTGAAGGAATAACCCTCTAAGAAGTGTTACTCCTTATTGCCCTCTCTGTAATCCTTCTTAATTACCACCCTTAAGCCTTCCTACAGTAACACTCTGGATTTAAATTCTTTTAAATGTTTAAGAGGTCTGTAAAGGGAGATTACAACCTGGGAAGTTTCTGTGGTATATTTTTAAAAGAATGGATCAAAAAGCAGAGGATCGAGGCAAATCATATTCCTTACTGGGGCTTACTTTAGCCCTTTGTAAAATGAAGGAGGATCTCTGAAGTTAGTCAGTCAGCAAGCATTTATTAAGAGCTTACTATATGCTGGGCACTATGCTAAGCACTTGCAATACAAAGAAAGGGAATGGTGGTTAAGGAGAGTATATATAGGGAAGAATATATAAATGTATAAAAAACCAGAGAGATACATAGTGATGGAAGGTAACTTGAAAGAAGAAAAACCCAATGATCTCTGGACACCTCTGAGAAAGATTGTCCAAAGAGTGAGTGTTGGGTTTTATACAGTCTAACATGAGGCTGAAGGGACTTAATGGTCACTCTTTTGATATCAAAGAGCCTTTTAACAAACATCATTTATCTAATTCAGATGGAGCCCAGATGGAGATGACTCGAGCATGGGGAACCTGGGCCGTAAATGAAACATTAAAATGATTTTAATGTTTACCATCAAGTGCAGAACCTAGGGACGCCTGCACCCGAGGCTGCCTGACTTGACATGGAAGTTGGGAGACAACTGAAAGTCAATTTCCTTAATGCTACTGGGAGGAGAACATGAGCCTGGAAACTCATCCATCATCTTAACACACTTCGTTATGGACTCGGGAAGGATAAAGCTTTCATCTTCCTGCGCCAGGGAGTCTTCTCAATTAGCATGAGGGGAGGGTGAGTGGAGAGGAGTGAGTGTGGAGGCAGGAGAAAATTCCTTCTTTGTAGCAGATGTCACAAAGCCATAGGATGTCAGTGATAGAAGGGACCTTAGAACATAGAATATTGGTCTTGGACAAGACCTTCAAATACAGAAAGACAGAGTTTGAAAATTGGGTAGAACCTCAGCAGCCATGCAGTCCATGGTACACTTATACAAAACAAAAGGTACCCTTATATTAACACCCTGCACAAATATCCCTCCAATCTCTGCTTAATGCACTCAGGGGTTAGAAGGTAAGATGGAATTCACATCTTTTAGGGGTAGCTCTTCCTCGTTTGGGGAAAGCTCTAATTGTTAGGAAGTTTTTCCTAATTTCTAACTCAAATTGATCTTTTTGCACTTCTCCCCATACATATCGCTTTGCTTCTGGTTCTTCCCTCTGGAGCCACATAGAGCAAGTCTAATCCCTCCTCCATATAACAACCCTTCAGATACTTGAAGAAAGTGTCTGAGTTTTCATTTCTCCTGGATAAATATTCCTAGTTCCTTTAATCTTCACTTGGCATAGACTTAAAGTACCAGTGACCCTCCTCTGACTATGCTCCTACTCATCAGTACCACTGCTAACCCTGTGGTTCCTAGAACTGGACTATTATTTCCAGTGAGGTTTGATAAAGTTGGAGTGCATAAGACTGATCACATTCTTCTTCTTAGAAACTCTGCTTCCCTTAATGCAGTCCAAGACTGATCATATTAGCTTTTTAGACTAGTACATCATAATGATGGCTTATATTAAACTTTCAATCCACTAAAACTTCCAGATCTTTTATAGAAAAACCACTGTCTAGTTATGCCTTTTTGTGAATATCTCCTATTTATGAGGCTTATTTTTGTGCCCAAGTAGAAAAATTTTCCCTTACTTGTACTTAATGCCATCTTTTAAAATTTAGCCCACTACTCTAATCTGTCAAGATTTTTTTTGGATCTGAACAAGGCATCTGTTGTCCTTCCCAGATTTATGTCATCTGCACACTTGATGGTCATCACATCTATGCCTTTATCCAAGTCGTTGGTTAAAATGTCATAAATGTGTGTGTACATACGTAGATATAGACAGATAGATAGATATCTATACCTTTATCCAAGTTGTTAATGAAAATAGTCTATCCATATATCTTTATCCAAATTATTCATTTAAACATCACAGGATTGAGGACAGATTCCTCAAGATACTTCACTGGAAAGCTCCCACCATATTGACACTGAAGCATTACAACTGCTCTTTGAGTTCTAACCAATTCTGAATGCATCTAACTGCATTATCACCTGGTCTGCTTCTCTCCATTTTCTACATAAGAATACATGGAATACTTTGTCAAAAGCTTTGCTCAAATCTTTGTAAATTATAACATTTTTCTTATTTACTAGTTTAATAATCCTGTTAAAAAAGGAAATTAGTTGTCTTATATGACTGTCTTGAGGCCGTGCTAACTCTTGGTTATTATTGCTTCTCTTGTCTAGCTAGTTTACTGTATTTTTGATTATTAGTCCTAGGATTTTCCCCAGGATTTGATAATCAATCTCACTGGTCCATAGTTTATAGACTCAGTTTTCTTCCAAAAATTTGAACAACATATGCATTTCTCCAATCTTGTAGCATCTCTTCCATTTTGCATGATTTTTCAAATACCCATGACAGTGACTCAGCATTCACTTCTGCTGATTCTTGCACAATTTAAAGATATAGTTTATCTAGAGCAAGTGATTTTAAATAATCAAGAATAAATAGGTGCTCTCATTATCTCCTTATTTTTCTTAGGTTATCAATTTCAATAGTTAACTTTGGTATATCATTTATAACACAAAGAAGACAGGAGAAATATCAATTGAGCAGCTCTAACTACCTTATTATTGTTATCAATTATCATTGTCCCATCTACCCTAAGCAAAGGTTCTATCTTTTATTGATATTTTCCCCTCTCAACATAGCTTTTGTTCATCATTTCCTTCACTAGGAAGCTCATTCTTAGCTCATTCTGAGTCTTGGCACTCTTGTCACTACTTTTGTAAGACCATATCACACTTATTTATTCATCCCCTTTTAATTGGATTTGGTCCAATATTCTGTACATTTCTTTTTAAGATTTGAGTTGATTAGTGAGTTCCCCATATATCTATGTGTATATGATTATATGGATAGAATATTTTTATTAACAACTTGGTATACATCACATATATCTATAATATCTAGAAAATTGGCTTCCTTTCTGTTGTCATATTTACATCCTTGAGAAACTTCCATCCCTCATAGGTTGACCCTGTACCATTTAGACTATGGAGACCTACTACCTTTCCTCTGTACCCTTAAAAATCTGTTTTTGTCGAAATGTATGGTGTATGTTAGACTATATCTGACTTTGCTCTCTTTCTCTATTGTAAACTTTATGAGGAATTAACTTGACCCCAAAGTTTCTATCATTCTAACTCTAATGACCAGTTCTTCCCTATTACTGAGAAACAATTTGCTCCTTTTTGCTTCTTTTATAGAATGATCATGCAAATTCAGATTGGGAAGGTACCAGAACTGGGAATGATAAGGAAAGGCAGATGCAATGAAAAGTTTTCTAAAAATTAGAATTACTCAAAAGTAGAATGATATGCTTTCAGGAAGGTTAGATGACTACTTCTTAGAGAAGAAATTCTGTCAAAGAAATTGTATAGATTGAAATTATAGATTTCTGAGGTCCTTCCTAGTTCTATATATAACTGACCTAATTGGTTAGTCCCTACATGTTATAGTCAACCCACACAGACTCTTTTTACTTTGCTAACAAACAAAAGAATAACATGAACAATCACAAATATTTGTTCAAGGAAGAGATTTTTTTTTATTATTAGAGACTTTAGATGTGACTTAAACCTTAGAAATCATTAAGTCGAATCCCCTTGTTTTGCTGATGAGAAGCTAAAGTTTGAGTCCCAGTTCTTCCATTATTATCTATGTGAATTTCTACAAGTCACAGACTATCAAGACCTCAGTCTCCTCACCTGCAAAATATTGAAGTATCCACAAAATAACCTCTAAGGTACCTTCCAACTTGAAATGATATAATCCTAGTAAATATTAGAGCCAGAATTCAAAACTAGAACTTCAGATTCCAACTCCAATATTCTTTTGACCATGTTCCACTGGCTCTAAATCCATTAAGTACAGATTATTAATAAAAGTCTACTTAATAAAAGACTACTTGAAAGGTTATTCAAGGTCATACTATATATGACCTATACAGAACTGGAACCTGGTTCCTTCAGATCATGTTTTTTCCCTTCAACTTTGACATTGTAATGATCATTTCTCTCTGTTTGGCAGGACATTCAAATTTTCCATTATCTCCCTCTGGAAATAAAGATTATGGCTGGATTTGTCATTTAACAGATTTTAATTGAGCATTTACTCTGTTTTTAACTGTGGTTAGCTTGAATCAGTCAGTATGTCAGCACCATCCATGTGCAAACCCTGGGCGTGGTGCTGAAGGGAAGTGGAGACACACAAGATTTACCCTTACTTTATGGACTCACATTTCACAGGGGAGACAGGATGAACTGGATTCTCTGCTGCCACCTTTCCCAGATAAGGTAACTTGCCTAAGACTGGTTTAGTGGAGAAAGTATTTCTTTGGGGATAAGGACATCTTGGTTCTCTTCACTAGGTAAATGGCAATGGGCAAATGACTTAACCTCTCTCCAGGACTAAATTTCCTCATCTACCAAATGAAGGTGTAGGACTTGATTACTTCTAGTTATTTCCATCTCTAAACCGACTGAACCTACTACCTCTCTGACTATGCATTCCTATTCCCTCTTTTCCTCCCTTTCTTCCTTCTGAGAGGCAATACAGAGTAAATAAAGGGCCATTTTTGGAGCCAAGAAAATTACTCTGACATATATTGGCAATGGGGTCATAGATGCCATAGATCATGAGATCACTTAAGCTTTCAATGCTTCTAAGCACTTCTCTAAAGCCTTTCAGTTCTGGACAAGTTGTTGATCTGCAACTTGGTGGAGAGTTTTTTCAAGGATAAAATTATATATGCCTATCCCAACCCATAAAGCTTTCTCCTAAGCCCTGGTCTCAATATCAAACTGCTTGCTGGACACTTCCTCCTGGATGTGGATGTCCATAGTTATCTCATACTCAATGTGTCCAAAATGGAAATCATTACATCTTCCTTAACTTCCCTTTATTCAAAGCTCTCATGAGGGAACCACCACCCTCCCATTCACTGAGGTTTAATTCTTGATTAGATTCATCTCTCTTCCTCATCCCAACCCCATTTACAATAAGTAGCTAAATCCCAATGAATCCACTTCTAACAAGGTATACCTTTCTCTCCACTCACACATCTACCACTCAGTTTAAGGAACCTAATCAGCTTTCATGGGAATTATTACAAACTATTACAATTGCTATTATTATAAACAATTAATGAACTGGCCTCCCTGCCTCCTTTCCAAAATCCACCCTTCACAAACTATCAAAATAATTTCCCTAAAATAGCTCTGATCTCATCCCTTTTCTGCTCAAAGATATGCAACAGCTCCCCATTACCACATAATATCAGGAGTAACTTCAGAAATCATCTGGTTCAATCTGTACCTATACAAAAATCTCCTTTATAAAATTTAACATCCCCAACAAATGCTCCCTCATCCTTTATTTGAAAATTTTATCCAAGGAGGTGCTCTCTATCTCTAGGCAGTTCATTCCATTTTTGGACATCTCTATTAAGCTTCTTCTCACTTTTACCCTAAAACTGCATCTCAGAAATTTTCATTCTTGGCTCCTAGTTCTTCCCTCCAGTGCCTAATAGGGCAAGTCTAATTTCATGTCTATGTAATCATACCTCAAAAGGACCTATTTGTACAAAAATATTTATAATAGCTCTTTTTGCAGTGACTAAGAATTAGAAAAAGGGGATACTCATCAACCGGGGAATGGCTGTAGCATATTATTGTGATGAAATTTTATTGTGGTATAAGGAATGACAAGCAATATCATTTTAGAAAAATCTGGAAAGACACGAACTGATGCAAAGTGAAGTGAGCACAGAAAGGAGAACATTATACATTTTCTGTGAATAACTTAGTTATTCTCGGCAAAACAAAGATTCTAGATAATCCCAAAGGACTCATGATGAAACAGACTATCTACCTCCAAAGAAAAAAACTGATATTGTGGGAATACAGAAAGAAACATGCTTTTTTTTTTAAACTTTCATTCTTTTTGTTTTTGTTGTTTGAGTCTTCTTGTACAAAATTACTAGTTTTATATGATTGACCATATCTAACCTATATCAGACTGATTACCATCTCAAGGAGAAGGGAGAAGAGGAGATAGGGAAAAGAGAGATAGGATTGGAATTTAAAAATTTTTTAAAATGTTAAAATTTATTTTAACATGTATTTGGAAAAAATTTTATATACACACATATATGTATTTGAATATATGTAGAAATGTTGTATATGTGCATACATATATATATATAATTGAACATAACAATCACAGAATCATAGATTTAGAATTGAAAGAGACCTGAGGCTATCAGATTGAACCCTTTCATCTTTCAGATGAGGTAACTGAGGTGGAAGAAAGTGAATTAAAAGGCCACATGGATAGTGTTAGAAACAAGATTTTATCACTATTGATCAAAGAAATGCAAATTAAGAAAACTCTGAGATATCACTACACACCTCCCAGATTGGCTAAGATAACAAGAAAAGATAATGACAAATGTTGGAGGGGATGTGGGAAAACTGGGACACTGATACATTGTTGGTGGAGTTGTGAACAGATCCAGACATTCTGGAGAGTGATTTGGAACTATGCTCAAATTCTTATCAAACTGTGCATGCCCTTTGACCCAGCAGTGTTACTACTGGGCTTATATCCCAAAGAGATCTTAAAGAAGAAAAAGGGACCTGTATGTGCAAGAATGTTTGTGGCAGCCCTCTTTGTAGTGACTAGAAGCTGGAAACTGAGTGGATGCCCATCAATTGGAGAATTGCTGAATAAATTGTGGTATATGAATGTTATAGAATATTATTGTTTTATAAGAAATGATCATCAGGATGATTTCAGAGGCCTGGAGAGACTTACATGAACTAATGCTGAGTGAAATGAGCAGAACCAGGAGATCATTGTACACAGTAACAACAAAACTATACGATGATCAGTTCTGATGGATGTGGCTCTCTTCAACAATGAGATGATCCAAACCAGTTCCAATGATCTTGTGATGAAGAGAGCCATCTTCATCCAGAGAGAAGACTGTGGGAAATGAATGTGGATCACAACATAGCACTCTCATGCTTTCTATTGATCTTTGCTTGCATTTTGTCTTTTTCTCAGTTTTTTTTCTTTCTTGATCCGATTTTTCTTGTGTAACAAGTTAACTATATAAATTTGTATACATATATTAGATTTAACATATAGTTTAACTTATTTAACATGTATTGGACTACCTGCCATCTAGGGGAGGGGGGAGGAGAAAGATAATTTGGAACAGAAGTTTTTGCAAGGGTCAGTGTTGAAAAATTACCCATGCATATGTTTTGTAAATAAAAAGCTTTAATAAAAAGAAAGAAAAAAAGAGGGGAAAAAAAAACAGGATTTTAAACCATAACTTCTGACTAGAAAGTCAATGCTTTTTCCATTGTACCATATTTTAGGAAGCTGATCCCAATCCTTTTCCACCCCTATTACTATCCTTTCTCCCATACACTGGGAAATGCCTAAACTCTGAGATTCCTTTTCATCTCTCTGTACATAGCTTGCATGTACCTACTTGTTTTACATATTATCTACCCTGAATGAGATTCTCATGAGGTTTTCTTACTTTCTTTTATCTCCAATACTTAGCAGTGTCCAGTACATAATAAGTGCTTAATTAAATCTTGTTAACAGACTGTCTCCTGTCTTCAGTCTTCTCTTCCCATGTTAAACACCTTGACTCACCCCAGTTCATTTCAGCATGATCTGAAGGGACTTCATCTTTTTCATAACCTGCCCCCCCAAAATGTTCTTCAGCCTTTACCAAAATCTTCTCCAAAGTGCAGTACCCAAACCTAATCATACCATTCCATGTATTATCTTACTAAAGTAAAATATAGTGGGATTATCACTTTCCAAGTTTGAAACATTTTTCTTCCTTTAATGCAAGCTGAAGTTACATTAACTTTTATGACTTCTCCCAAACTGTTGACTCATGTGAAACTTGTAGATTCATATATACATAGACCAATAATCAGACCAATAGAAAAGACAGAAAGACTGATTGACTGATAGACAGACAGACAGACAAACAGACAGACAGACAGACGGATAGATATATAGATAGATAGATAGATAGATAGATAGATAGATAGATAGATAGATAGATAGATAGACAGACAGACAGACATTGGTTGATTGATTGGTTTTCATTCTTTAAAACCATCCTAAATAGAAATAATGGGAACCTCAGTAAAGAAGTGACTTTTCCATCTTAGAATTTGTGATTAAAGTGAGCAAAGTCAGGCCATAGTAATGCAACCTAAGATTTTTTGAAAGTAGATTTCAAAGGATTTAGACAAAGAATTGTCATTCTCCCATGGACTAAACTTCTCCAAGGAAAGTTAATCCAAGAGAAATGGGAAGCTCTCAAGAATGAAATTCTGAAGATACAAAGAGAAACAATTCTGATGAAAAAGAAAGGGAGGGTATCTAAAGAAACTCATGTGGATGCACAGGAAACTCATCAATCAACTTAGATTTTTCAAAGAAAAAGTACAGAAGATTGAAGGAATGACAGACAATGCGAAATGAATATAAAAGACTGACATGATCCTGTAAGAATAGTGTCAGGAAAACTAAAGATCAGAATGATCTAAGTCTGGGAAGGAATGCTAAGAACAAGAAAAAGGACTACTTTAGCTATATTGGGGGAAATGAGAGGATCAGATGAAGGGCAGTAGAACTGCTTGAGGTGGTTGGGACAGTGAAAGTAGATAAAAGAGAAGGAAGAATTGTTTAATTGTAATTTAGGGTCTAATTCCTTGATCAAGAAAAATAATCTTTGAATTATAAAAGATAAAACTGGTTAAGAGGGAGTTGAAATCTGTGAATAATACAAAGAAAGCATTTAGATACTCTTGATGAGTAGCCCAGAAATCTGTATTAATTAACAGTTGTGACAAGAATATAAATAAAGATATAAATGAAACAACATAAATGATTGGCAGCTAGCTGCCCTAGTGCATAGAGTACTGGACATTGGAATCAGTAAGAACACAGTTCAAATCTTGCCTCATATACTAATTTGCTATATAATCCTACCCAAGTCAGTTAACGTTTCTCAGACTGTTTCCTCCTATGTAAAATTAGGTAAATAGAAGTACTTATCTTATAGGGTTGTTGTGAGCATCAAATGAGTTAATATGTGTAAAGTTAATATTTCCAAAAAAGGGAATTATGATGGTGAAGGGTCTTAAACTCATGACATGTGAAGATGTGATGTTACTAGAAATAGTTACACATGAGAAGAAAAAGGTTCAAAGAGCCCATAATATCTATCTTTCAGTATATTTGAAGGGTTGACATGTACAGAATTAATCTTGTTCAATAGTAGAACTCCCTTATAATTAGAGCTAACCAGCAATAGAATGGACTTTTGGGGACATAATAGATTCTGTAGCTCTAGTGATCATCAACCAAAATTTTGGAGACCATTTAGAAGTTATGTTAGAGAAGAGATTCTTGGACAGGAATTGGTTGGATTTCCTGGCCTTTGGAAGTCTGTGATTCTTATGATAACTTTCAGATAAATGGCTATGTAACCATACATACTCCATTATACTCATGACATTGATTTTTTTGAACCTGAGTGCAAGACCTTACATTTATTTTTATTAAATTTCATTTTATTAGATTTGGCCCAAGATTTCTATCCTTTTAAGATCTTTTTTTAGATCTTGAGTCTTTCATCCAAGTTGTTAATTATCCACTGCAGCTTTCTGTCATCTGAAAATTTGATAAGCATTCTGTCAGGGCCCTAATCCAAGCCATTGGCCAATAGAAACTAGGCTAAAAATTCTGTCACCCAGGGTAAGTACCACAAAATGTGTCTGAAACAAGTAATCCATACACATACAATTAAGTTTTTAGAACAAATGCAATTGAGTGGAAAAAGTAATAAATAGCAAAACATAAGTTTGAAACATAAGACTCCAGGATACCAGAAGAAGGAGCAGGACTGTACTAATGAAAAACTCACCTAAAAGGAAGGAAGAAACATGCTACTTGGTAGCTTCCAATTTTAACCAATTATATTACTGACTATATGCTAAGATCAATTATAGCTAACTCTTTAAGTAAGGTACATACTGTCAATTGCCCTCCAAATTTCAACACCTTAGGAGGAAAGCTCTATGGCCTTATTCTAGTTTCATCTTTCTTGATTAAAACATTAAATAGCACAAGTAATACATATAACTCTTAACTCTGGAACAATCTGCTAAAGCTTCTTTCCAAAGCTAAGATCATATTATTAATTACTATTTTTTTAGATCCAGTCTTTCAAATGCTTCCAAATCCATCTAACTACCCTACTATCAAATTCATATGTCTCTATTTTGACCTCAAAGATGTCTCTTAAATCTGAGAGACCTTATAAATAATTTAAAAATCAAAACAAACTCTATCATCTGTAATTTCCCAATCTACTGATATAGTTGTTCTGCCAAAAAAAAAAGGAAATGAAATCTGTGCTTAGGATAAGGAAAACAAACTCAAAACAAAAAAAAAAGGGAATATTCTCTGCCTTCACAGAAATTATATTCACTTTGTAGTAGGAACAACAGACATACCAAAAAGAAATATAGAAAATTAATTTGGGAGTAAGGAGTATTAACAATTAGCAGAGGGATGACAGAACTAGAAAAACACAGTATAATAGATGGAACATGGACACAGCCTTTAAGGAAATTTAAGATTCTAAGAGGAAGAAGGAAAAAGGCAGCACATTTTAGGCATGGAGGGAGAGTGTGTGGGAGGGATAAAAGGAAAAGATTGGATGCTACCTATAAGGAATAGTGGACAGGCCAGTTAGACTGAAACACAGTATGAAGAAGAATAATAGGAAATAAGTCTAGAAAGAAAGCTTGGAGCCAAACTGTGAAGGCCTTTAACTGTCAATAGAGTTGTTCTTATCTTAAAAGAAATAGGGAGAAAGTGGAGCTTCTTGAGCCAGGGAGAGACATATTCAAAACTGTGCTTTAATAATATCACTTTGACAGCTGTGTGAAGCATGAATTAGAGAAGCCTGTTCTTGATAAAGCCATGTCAGCAAGAAAAAATACTAGAGACCTTCTTTCAAGCTAACATCAAATTATTGGCCATGCAGATGAGTTGAGAAAATGTAGCTCCTTTTCTTCTTTGTAGAAATGGGGGACTATGGATGTAGAATATTGCATATACTGTCAGTTTTGATTCATCTGAATCTGGTTGGTTTGCTAAAATGCTTTCTTCAATTACTTTTATCATTTTTATAAAGGATGATTCTCTGTAAAAGGACAGGAGAAGGACATATTTGAACATTAAAGTCATGTAAAAATAAAAGATATCCAAAAACTAAATAAAAATGTTAGTACTACTAATAATAATGTTCTACAATTTTCTCTGTCACTTGAAGTCAAGCTCATTGATCTGTAGTTTGCAGAATCCATTCTTTTCTCTTTTTGAGTATCAGGATAGCATCTGCTTTTGTCCAGTCTTGGAGTATCTGCCTCTCCTATTGGCCAGTCTTTCAGACATCACTAACAGAGAGACTCAACAATCACATCTCCCATCTCTTTCAGGACAATAGAATATAGTTCATCTGGCCTGGGTAACTTGAACTCATTATGATGAATCAGGGCTCTTTATTTCCCTAATTAGCCATGGGTATCAACTATCTATCAACAGGCTGTTTTTGGTCTATCCTTTGCAGTCCTAAAAGCATTCTTCTTAGCAGAGAAAAGAACAGCCAATGAAAAAAAATTAATAGCTCTTGCCTTCCAATAGTGAGTTCCCATCTACCCAGAGCAGGGATTCTATCTCTAGTTAAATCTTCCTTCTTTCCAGCAATATAACATCTTTTTTTAAAAAATCTTATTGTTGTACTTACCTTGTCTTGCCAATCTCAGCTCTTTTTAAACTTGAGCCTTCCTGATTCTATTCTTATAGGATGGCATTATGCTTTTTGTATTTGACTCATCCTTCACATGAAGTCCTTCTTTCAACCTATGTTGGTCATTGTACATCCCTGAGCAGCTAAATCAATATCTTTGGACAAGCCATCTTCTCCTTCACTAAAATGGTTTTTCTTTGTGGAATAAATGAATGAATAACTATGAACAAATGAATGAACAAATTGATTCTGCTTGGCTCTAGAGGACAGAAGCAATTCTAATGTGTGGGAGCTATATGGAACCAAACTTGAATTCAGTAGGAGGAATTTTCTAACTATCAAAGTTATGTGTCAGTAGAATGGGCTGTCTGGTAAGGTATGAAACTCCCTATTACTAAAGATGTTCAGGTATGGGTGAATAGTAATAATAACTAACATTTTACTTAAGACAAGTTTACAAGGTACTTAACAGACTTTATTTCATTTGATTCTCATAATTCCATAAGATAGATATTATTGCCTATCTATCGAAAGATTATAATAATAAAAAGCAGAGGGGATTCCTATGGTATGTGAGAGGTTAGATTAGAGCAGTGGTTCTCAGCCTTTTGTTCTCAGTATCTTTATATTATTGAAAATTATTGAGGATCTATACAAAGAATTTTTGTTTATGTGGATTATATTTATAGATATTTAACATGTTAGAAATAAAAATTAATTTTGAATTTGTAGACCCTCTGAAAGGGTTTCAGAGACTCCCAGGATTCTTTGGATCACATTTTGAGAATCACTGGATTAGAAGACTTCAAAGACCTATTTCTCTTTAACTCAAGAAGTCTGGGATTTAAAGAGAATCAGAAAGTCTCAGAAGGGAACAATGATCATATTCATTCGAGGAGGTCCCTGAGGACCTTTACCCAGTAGAGATGTGGAGTAAGGTACTCATGTCCTCAAATTGGTTTTGTGTAAAATGCCGACTACAAAAATATAAGAAAAGGAATCAATCACTAATAGTGGAAAGGTTGCCCCTAAAGTCAGTCAATCATCAAGCATTTATTATTTACTGTTTACCTGGCCTTGTGTTAAGTAAGCCCTAGGGATACAAAGAAAGGAAAACTTTCTGCCTTCAGGGTCCTCACATTCTAATTAGGAAGACAGTATGCAAATAAGTCTATTCAAACAAGATTTTTATGGGATAAATTGGAGCTAAATCAACTGAGGAAGAGGATTTGGGGAAAAGCTTCCTTCCTATCTTAGCTGGGTCTTAAAGGAAGCCAGAGAAAGCAGAAGGTGGAGATGAGAAAGCTAGCATTTCAGACTTCATGAACAAAGGAGTGACTTGGTCTGGAATTCAAAGAGCTGTTAACGTCATTTCTTTGGAAGAAGTTATTTTGTGGAAAAGTGCAAAGAAACAGAGATCAAGGGTGATAACGATAATGACTTCAATGATTGACCCTTTCCTCTCTTAAGCACCTCATTCTGTTTTGGGACAGTAGCCATATAGATCTTCTAGCCTACGGGTATCCCTCTGCTCTATCCCTTCTACAGTCACTATACCTCTTGTAAAGTCCTGAAATAAATCAAAGCCATGAATTAAGGAATAAAGCATCTTTGAGTTAAAGACTAGCAAACCTACCATTCCGGAGGATTTTCATTGGGTTTCCCAACCAAGGAGACTCATGAAAAAGGTTCTATAGCTTTAGGAGGAGACAATATGAGATAGCAAGCCTGGTCATGAGACCCCAGTGATCCTTGGCAATCTGGGCAAGGGAAGCCACTTCATTCTAGTTGTTTTGCCCTTCGTGCCATGAATCCCAATGGTAGAGAGCCCCGAGACTAGAATCCCAATGAAAGTAAAGATAATAGAAGCTGAGGTTCAGCTTGAGCTGGTCTCCCTACAAAGCAAAATCCTGAAGAATAGGGCAAGGAGTATGGCGAATCTATGTTGTGGCTCAGTTCAACCTAATTAAGAATAAATATCTTAAGAGTAGGAATATAAGGACATTGCTGAAATTCTGACATTATTTAGATTATTTAATGGAGTAACAATTCACATCACATTTGTTATTAACAAAAATTAACAAAAGTTGTCACTCTCTAGAGTGGGAAGTCAAAAGACTGGCAGAATTTATACCTGAAAGGAATTTTTAAAGACCCTTAATCCCAAACTTCTCATTTAAAAAAAAAAACAAAACAAAACAAAAAAAAAAACCTGCATTCAGACAGGGGAATGATTTGTCCAATATCACACAGCTATTTAGTGTTAGAAGTATAATTTGAACCCAGATCTTCTGAAGTCAAATTCAGTGTTCTTTTCTCTTTATTCCGCCTACTTGGTGCAGTCATCTCCTGAATATGAGTGGGGGATGGGTGAAAATTATGCCAAAATTCATCCAGGAGCTCATTTTCTTAGTACCTAATTTCTTTTCAAGTCAAACTCATTGTCTTTCACAGCAGTGACCAGTTGGGATGTTGAAGTCAGCCCCCTTCTTTTTTTGCTCCCCAAACCCTGGTTTGACTGCCAGGATTTAGTCCCATTTGCCGCTGATGAAAAGAGTCGGCTTCTGTCTGTTCTATGTAAATGAAGCTGTTTGTAAATGGGAATCCATAATGGGGCTGCGCCAGCCTGTAGATTGTCTGGGAGGAAGCTTCACAATAGAGGAAAAGCTCTGGACGCTGACATGGGGGGAAGGGAACACATGGAGGGGAGGTATAGGCAAAAGCTCTATGGGGGATGGGTTAGCCCAGACCAGAATCCTAAGACTAGAGTCCAGCCCTGAGCCTCCACACCCCACAGTCCAGCCCAGCCCAGAATCCAGAGCCCAGAACCTGGAACCTAAAGCTCAGAGGTCAGCAAAAAAAATTGTGAGGGAGGTTGATAATGGGGGGAGATATCTGAGGATGGGGGTCAAGGGTTCTGCATTGGATTTGGGGAAAGTTCTAAAAGTATTTATAGAGTAAGGGGTTGATGGTAATAGATGTGGCAAAGAAGGGGAAAAGCATCTCGTGAGGGCTGTGTGTGAAGAAAAATGTCCATGGAGAAAGGGATTTGTATAATGTCCAGGAGAGGATCCACTGAAAAGGAGAAAGAGAATGTGTCCAGTGAATTATGTGTGTAAAGAAGACATATCCTGCGGAAGAAATATGCTAGCCAAAAGGGGTGTGTCGGTGAGCCCCTCACATGGACAGGGCTGGAAAACTGTTAACAGAAGGTGGAGAAATAAGAGAAGGGCTTCACGTTAAACACCTTACAGTCACACTGCCCCATCTAGAACCCAGCCCAGAGCTTAGACAGGAGAAATCAGATTTTAAGGTCCTCCAACACCTGTCCACTGCCCTCATTGCTCTTTAAGAGGAAGCCTGACAAAGCAGAAAGAATTCTTGATTGCATTCAGAAGCCTTGGTTCCAATTGCAATCCAGAAACTAGCTATAAGATCCTGCACAAGTCACTTTTCTCAATTTATTCACCTGTCAGATCAGGATAATAATCCCTTCCCTGCCTAAAAATAACAATACATAAGAATAACATATATAACTATATGTCAGTAATATATATTTTATATATCTAATTATACTATTAATGGCATATATATATAATTGTACTATTAATAAAATATTTATTTATACTATTGATATCATGTGTTTATATATCTAATTATATATTAATGATATATTTATATATATTATTATACTATTAATAGCATATATTTTATATAACTATATTATAACATAATATTAACAATATGTAGGAATAACAAATATATATATAATTACAATATTATAACATATATAATATATGCATGCCAGTTGTTATTTGAATAGGTATTGAGTAGAGTATCTGATTGAGCATAACACTTAATAAAAGTAAGTTCTCATATTTTATAAAGATATATTTTATCTTTAAAGCAGAGTTTATTGACTTGCCCAAAGTCACACAGTTAATAAGTACCTGAGGCCAGATTTGAAGATGTGACTTCCTGACTCCAGTCTTAGCACTCTATTCTTTATACCACTTAGCTATCCCCACTTGTAATTAGTTCCAATTTATTCTCTAGAGAGTAGTGTGCTCAGATTTTTGTGTAATCCTATCAGACCTTGAGGTTCTTGAGAGCAGATGCAATTATTTTTTGCCTTTTGTTAATCTCTAGCATGTAGTACCTGGCCCATTGTAGGTACTTAGTAAATGTTCATGGATTGTTGACTTAATAAATGGCAGAAAGATAACATGTACAGTAAAAAGAGAGCTCAGAGTTGGGAATTTTGGGGTTCATCCTGTGAGTTATTCTCTCAGCACCCCAGGGAGCTGAGTCAAAGAGGAAAGAGCTCTGCTCTCAAGTCAGAAGACCTTAATTCTAATCCTGTATCTGACATTTACTTATCATCTATAGCACCTTGGACAGGTCACTTAAATCATATGAGAACTGGGGGAATCCTCAGTTTCTTCAACTATAAAATGAGTGAATAGTTCTCTATATCCAAAGCCCTAAGATGTGCCAGAGGCAGGCAGTGTGAAAAATGATTTCTTAGCAAGGAAAGGAGGAAAGGGAAAATGAGAAAAATGGGGGGGGGGCCTCAATCCCAATCATCACCTACACCCTGAGCCTAGTCAATATTGGGCACTCCATCTCACTTTCTACACCATCAAAGTTGACCCTAAAAGTCATCAGTACTTCTCAGGATGAGTCTGAATCATTAAAGAAAGGCTAAATGTTCAAAAAAGACAGGAATTGCTTGGGATCCATTTTAGGAAGATTTCAGACAGAAATGGGGGAAATAGGGAGAGGGTTATTTAATAAAGCAAACTTCAGTTACCAAGAAAGGCCAGGTCTCCAAAATGACCTGTTCCCAAATGGTCACCAAAAGCCCTCTGTTAGCATATAATAAAGTCAGTCTGTTGTTCTCTAATTTCCTTTCCTCCTTCTTCCCTGCTTTTTTTTCTCTTTTCCTTCCTCCCTAAGTGTTTCACTGCCCTTTCACATGTACCTCTGTTTCTGTTTCTCCACATCTTTCCATATGTCCATCTTTCTCTGTCCCTCTCTCCAAATTGGGAATGAAATTTTTCTTCCTCTCTCCTTCTTTGTCACTGTTTTCCTTCTTGCCTCGTCTTCTTCCTCTGTGTGCCCATGTGTGCCCCATTTCTCTTTGTATCTGACTCTCTCTTTTAAACTGTCTCTCTCTGTGTCTCTCTGTCTCTCCTCCAAGTTGGCATAAAAATTATTTTCTGTTTCCTCGCCTCCAATTAGGTATTGATTAGAGTATCTGATTGAGAATGAGCACTTAATAAAAGTAAATAAGTTCTGACATTTTATTTTTACTCTTGAATAAAAATGTTCATCATCCCGCTGAAAATGAGCCGTCACATTTTATTTAACAGCAGAAAAGATTTGTACATATGGCCCTGCAGGAGCCGAGGAATCTATTTTCATTATAACAAACATTGATTTTGCATTAAAAAGTCTCATTATTTGAGATAATGACTGCTGGTTCCTTAGCTATTCTTCTGGTTCCTAAATCATTAAAACGCTAACATTTAAAGAGCAAGTGGGACCGCAGAGGACCCCAAATCAGACCAGAAGCTGTGTTCACTTTGGGCCCCTGTGCTGTGCAGGATGGGGGTGGAGGGCTAGTGGAAAGAGACTGGAGATTGCCATTAAGAGATTAAAAAAAACCAAACACGTTTCTAATTTCTAAACCTGGCCAACCTAAGACCTTAACTAAATTTTGACTCTTGTTTAGATTTTTTCCCATGTCACTCAAGTATCAATGTGATTTTAGGGAAGCCTCTTCAATTCCTTAGGTCTCCATTTTCTCATATTTAGTTGAATAAATAGATGGTCTTTAAGTTCTTTTCCAACAATGCTATTCTTTGTTTTAATATTCAATATTCTAAGGGTGCTTCCAGCTCTGATATCCCATGGTCTAAAGTTCCTTCTAATTCTAACATTGTTTCCCAAGGCCTCTTCCAGTTCTGACAATGTTAGTTCTAACTAGTTCACTTCTGACTTCTTCCATTTTTGAGTTTTATTATGTTTTAAGACTCCTCCTAGTTCTGACCTTAAATCCCTTCTTCTGTCTTCCTACTTCTGTATTCTGCCCTCCATCCCATTCCTTTCACATAGCTTGTGCCTGCCTCCTGACTGTTCCTCACACAAGACCTTGCACCTCCCTCCTTGATGTATTTACCCTGGTTCTCCCCCATCCTGGAATTCATTCCCTTCTCATCTCCACCTCCTGGTTTTCTTCAAATCCCATTAAAAATTCCAGCTTCTACAAGAAGCCTATCCCAGTCTTCTATAATCTCAGTACTTTCCCTCTAAGATTATGACCAATTTATTCTATATCTGTCTTGTTTATACATAGTTATTCACATGTTGTCTCTCCCATTAGAATACATGTTCTTTGAAAGCAGAGACTATTTTTGCCTTTTTGGGAGTGCTTAAAACAATGTTTGGCACATAGTGGGTGCTTAATAAATGCTGATTGACTATGTCTCTGCTCTGACTCAGGCTCCTCCCAGATATTCTCTGACAGGATCTGACATTCTGTGTTCTCAGATCCTCTTACCTCTGACACTCTATGATTCTAAATCAGTCTTTTGCTCAGTTCTTCATTTTTTTTGTGGTAAATGGCTTACGCTCACAGTAAGTGCTTAACAAATGCTCGTTGGCTAGACAGAATGCTCTCTGGGCTGAGTGGGGACTACTGGGGCCTAACTGGGGACTGCAAGCACTGATGTATTCAGGATTTCGGTGGCACATACCTTCCCACCAAGAAGAGGATGAATAATTGACAGAAGGAAGACACGAGAGGTCTCTAGCATCCATGTGCTTTCCCCAGGTTCTGCTCTTAGTGATGTCCTCGGCACTTGCTCTGCAGGAGGTCTGGCTGGGAACCTCATTGGCGCAGTCCATGTGACCCTACCAGGTTTAGGGGAATCTCAGCCCCATCAGAAGGCTGGGATAATGTATTCTTTTAGAAGCTGAAGCTCAGCTCTAAACAAAGCAGATTCCAGCCTGCATATCAATTCTGGGGGATTGGGAGGAAGGAGGAGGGGGGAAACACAGGACCAAGATGCTTGCAGACTTCCATTATTAAACTGACTGGGAGCCTGGGAAGCTTTAAATGCTAGGAGCCTTCTAAGTCCCTGAGGAGTGGGACTCCCTGGACACTGGCATCAGTCTGAGTTCATAAGATCTTGAAGACCACCTCATTTCACATTTGGGGAAACTGAGGCCCAGGGAGACAGTATAACTTGGTGGATAAAGACATAGATTCAGAATCAGGAAGACCTGTATTCAGGTGTTGCACCATAAATTTATTATCTAGGTGACCCTAGGTGAGTTATTTACCTGTTCTAGCTTCAATTTCTCCTTCTTCATCTACGAACAAATTAGATAATATAAATAAAGCACTTTTCAAATCTTATAGCACTACATAAATATTAACAGTTATTTACCATTAAAATGGGAGGTGATTATAAATACCTAGCTCACAGGCTTGTTGAGAAGCTCAAGTGAAATCATACCTGTCAGTTATGTTAATTATTATTGCCCAAATCATACAGCTAATAAGGAGAGCTGAGATAGTAGTTGAGGTCTTTTGAAAAGCTCTTCCTCTGTCTATCTCTCTCTGTCTGTGTGTGTGTGTGTGTGTTTCTGTCTCTGTCTATCAGAAAGACAGAGACAGAGAGAGAGACAGACAGAGACAGAGACAGAAAGACAGAGACAGAGAGAAAGACAGAGAGAGATAGAGAGACAGAGAGACAGAGAGAGAGAGAGAGATGGGGCAGCAGGGAAAAAGACTAGCAAGCCAGATCTTGGCCCTGCCTAGAATATCCTAGCAGCAGCAGTCTGTTCGCTGATTTGCATGAGACCAAAGCATCTAAATAGAGTAATCTGCTGCAAGGTATAACCCTCACTGCCAGGTTTTCGGTCAGTCTAAGTAAGCTCAGTCACTGTTTCCCAGCCCTGCCCTGGACTAGAGGAGATGAGTTGCAGAAACTCACTCTGATGATGTCTTTCAGGGAAAGCATGCCCTCAGCCAAGTCAAGGAAATTCTAAGTGAATATTATCTATCTGGGCCCCTTCTTCAAATCAGCATTTTCCTCTTCCTTTCTGCATCTGATTAGAGTCAATCCCCACCCCCATGCACACAAACACACAAGAATCCAGACACAGAGACACTCATAGAAACATGGACACAGACAAAAAGACACACCCAAGAACTTGCAAAAAAATTACACATGGGGGACACACAAAGAGACAAACAGAGCTGGAAACACCCAGAGGCAGACACAGGCTTCCCCCCTCCATTTCACCAGTCTCTCTCCCAGTATTCAAAAGAATCAGCTCTAGGCTTAGGATGCAGAGGGTTGGCACCCTGCTGTTACCCTTCCTAGACCTCTCAATCCTTGTGTTTTCCCTGAAAGAAGAAAGCTTTATAATTTATGGGTCCAAGGAGGTGTAGAAGGAGGGAGGAGGATGTTGCTAGAGGCTGGAGGGTGAAGGCTAAAGACTGGAGACTCGAAGCTACAGCCCAAAGGAACTCATAGATTACATTAGCTTTGGTCAGTGATGACATGGTGCAAACCAAGAGAAAATTTTAGATAGAAAAATTAATAGCTAGATAATTTTCTGAATATATAATATACATATATATCCATATAGTTACATATAGAAATATATTTATAGATAGATGGTAAATAATTTTCTGAATATAAGTACATATATACACATATATAAAAAGATAATTTTCTGAATGTGCATAACATACATATATGCACATATAGATATATATTTAAAGATAGATAATTTTCTGAATATATTTATATACACACATATGGATATATATTTATAGATAAATGATAAATAATTTTCTGAATATATAATATACATACATGCATATAGATATATTTAGAGAGAGATAAATAATTTTCTGGATGTGTATAATATACATAATAATATACATATATACACTGTAGCTACATATAGATATATATTTATAGATAAATGGTAGATAATTTTCTGAATATGCATTTCTATACACATATAGATATGTATTTATATAGATGACAGTTTTCTGAATATACATGATTACATACATATAGATAGATATATTCTGAATATGCATAATATACACATATACACACACATAAATATATATATTTAATGATATATTGTATCATGATGTGATGATTAAAAAATTCTGAATATATATAATATACATATATGCATATAGAAATAGTTATAGGATAGCTAGATAGATGATAGATAGATATCACTTGGAGAAAGGGAAAATCAGTCTCTACACACTAAAAGAAGTTTTTAACTCTGAAGATAATACTAAGAGGAATAGCTCCTTTGGAAAAAGAATGAGTTTTCTCCTATAGAGAAAACTGAGAAAACCTCATTTCTGTCATCAAATATCCCTAGAGTTAAATCCCAGGGCCCACATAAAGGGAAATGGATCCAAGGCTCTGGATCCAGCAAAAATTACAATTTCTAGACTATTGTGCGTTCCAGGACACAAAGCACTTTCTTCACAACAATCCTGGTTTTTTTCCATTTTATAGAAGAGAAAACTGGAGGGGAATGATTTGCTATGGCTAGGAAATAGAATTAGAACTCATATCAAGATCTCTACACTCCAAATCCAGTGTTCTTTACTAAACCATATGAAAATTAGGATTAGTTCAAGCAACTGCCTCTGGATTCTGAAAGAAGTGCAGGGGGGAGGGAGGAAGAGTATGCTAAGTAGGAAGAATTCACAGAAGCATCGTGGGAAAATTTACATCAACTGATTCAAAGTTAAGTATAAAGGACCAGGAAAAATAATTCAATAACAGTAATGATATAAATGGGAGTGGTTGGAATGAACAATGACAACAATAATAGCAACAACAAAAGACCTAAAATCTGTTTTATTGTAATCAATTCTGGCCCCAGAGAAGAGTCAAGAAAATGCATTCCCTCCCTTTTTTTTTTGCAGAAGTCAGGGATTACAGTTATAGAACATTGGATATACTTCAGATACAATTGATGGTAGTTTTGCTCAGCTGCCATTATTTTCCTTTATTATTATTATTATTCATTTAATTAATTATATTATGAATAATTTATTAATTATTAATTATGAGAAATGGCTCTTAATAAGGAAGAGGAAGGATTCTATTCAAATATAAATAAGATATACAAATGAAATTTATCAATGAATATTAAAAAGAAAATTAACTGAATTATTAAGTTGGAAAAGAATAAATAAGGGAAGATAAAATAAGGGAAGTTGAATAGTAGCAATTTGAATCAGGGGAGAAAGAGGAAAGAACCTAGAAAAGAGGTAACTTAAAGGTGATATAAGTGCTATCTTCTTCTTGGTTCCTGAAGAGAAAAGATTATTTTTTCTTTGCAAAAAGAGATGGTTCCTGGCAGTTCACTGTATCATCTGTAGGATTTCAGGTTTTTTTTTCAATTATGTCCAGTTCTTCATGATCCCATTTGTGGTTTTCTTGGCAAAGATACTAAGTAGTTTGTCATTTCCTTCTCCAGTTAATTTTATAGTTTAGGAAACTGAGGGAAACTGGTTAAATAACTGGTCCAGGGTCACACTGCTAGTAAGTGTCTAAAGCTGGATTTGAAATCAATTCTTCTTGACTCCAGGCCTAGAGCTCTCTCTACTATGGTGCCACCTAACCATATGTAAGACTAGATGTCCCATTTAGTCAAGTATCAACAAGAAATTTTTAAGCCCACCCTAAGTGCCAGGCATTGTGCTAAACACTAGAAATGCAAAGAAAGATGTAAACAATACCTGCTTTCAAGGACCTTATATTCTAAGGGGAGAAGGGTATCTCGGGCAAATATTGAGCATAAATGGAAGGTAATCACAGAGGGAGCAGCTGGGAAGCCTGGGAAAGGCTGAGACAAGATTTGAGTTGAGTTTTGAAGGAAGTCAGGGAAAGTAGAATTGCAGCCCAATCATCTACAACTTTGCAAAGTTGGAACCAATGAAGGAGCTGGGGCCCAATCTTAGCAACTGGCATTTCTAAGGTCTTGTGCCAAGCACTGTTAAAATACAAACCAGATAAAATTCTGTGCCCTCCAGGGTTTACTTAAAAGCCAAGAAGACTCATTTAATATTAGGAAGTCTAGTAATAACATCACTCAGAGTCAAAAGTAAGGGAGGAATGACTAGGGCTTTGGGCTAATATGCCAAAACTTAGTGGGTGCTGACAGTAGTTGTCCTTCAGCAAAAGAGAAACAACTAAACTTATTATCTAGTTAATAAAAATAATTATTTGAAACAAGAAGCAAAAAATATCACCACCCCCAGCCCTCAAAGTCTTCCCAAAAACATGAGGCCATGTTCATACTTTTTGCCCCAGAAAAATTTTTGCTACTTAATGCAAAAATTACTGGTTACATCTCTGTAGCATCACTGTTTCCTGCTCCAATCAGATAACATTGGGGATATTCTCTCCAGTTCCAACACACAATTTTTCTACCCCCTCCCCTGCAATGATATTTTGGGGGTTTTTTTCATTTTATTATTATATTTTTTAATCATGCCTTCCTTTCCAAATACATCTCTACCAAGCCAACCATTCCAGGTAATAAAGAATAAAAAAAGAAAGAAAAAAAGCAGCTCAGCAAAACTAGCCCATTCCTCAATATGCTCTGATAACACATGATGCCACATTATCATGATATTCTACCTCTTCAGAGAAGAGAGAGAAGAGAATTTTCTTACCTCTTCTTTGATCTTTCTAATTCTAAAGCTTTGGGATTCTTTTTGCTTTACTCTGAATCAGTTCAGGTAAGTCTTCCCATGTTTCCCAAAATCCAGTCAATAGATAAATCAGCAAACATTTATTTAGCTCTTTGTGCTCAGCATTGCAGGGCAACTAGGTGACACAGTAGACAGAGTGCTGGGTCTGGAGTAAGAAACTCATCTTGGTGAGTTCGAATATAGGCTCAGATTTTTTTTAGCTATGTGACCCAGAAGGAGTCATTTAATCCTGTTTGCCTCAGTTCTTCATCTGTAAAATTAGCAGCAAAAGGAAATGATAAACCATTTTAGTATCTTTGCCCCCAAAACCCTTAACATGGGGTCACAAGGAGAAAGTCATTACTGAGACAATCAAATGATAACAAGTTAATTCAAAGACCAAAAAATTAGTGCTTACTTTAAAGGAGCATATTTTTACTTTCTTTTTTGTTTATTCAAAACTAAATATGAAATAAGAAAAAACAAAATAGGGGCAGCTAGGTGGCACAGTGGATAGAGCATAAGCCCTGAAGGAGGACCTAAGTTCAAATCTAGCCTCAGACACTTAACACTTCCTAGCTGTTGTGACCCTGGGCAAGTCATTTAATTCCAAGTGCCTCAGCAAAAAAAAAAAAAAAAAATAGAAAAAGAAATTCAGAAAAGAAAAATAAACAATACAAAACATTGTCATGTTTTGTACATCAAAGAAGATTCAAAATATCTAACTATCAATTTCCATTTCAAATTTTCATGTATCTGCATATATATTATACACACACTCATACCTATTTGTGTCTGTATAATAGCGGTCATCTCTAGGGTGAAGAAGAAACAAAAAAAGGATGTAATAATCTTCTAGATAAATTTCTAGAAAGTGTATAAAGGAGTATATATTCTTTCTGGGGAGATAACCTTTACATATACAAATAGATACAAAATTAACACAAAATAAATAAATGAAAGACAGACAGGAGAGATACTAGCTGTTGGAGGGATGTGAGAGGATGATTAGAATAGCCTTCATGTTGATGATGGCACTTGAATCTAATCTTGAAAGAAATAAGAAAGCCTATTAATTCTTTCAGATCATCATGTCTCTTGGTCCAGTAATATGCCATTATCTTCATATATCACAGTTTCTTTGGCCTTTTTCCAATTAATGAACAACTACTTTGTTTCCTGTTATTGGATAACACCAAAAAAGTATGAATATTTTGATGCATAGAAGGCATTCCTTTTTTCCTTTAATATCTTTGGTATAAATGCCCAACAATAGAAGCTCCACATAAAAAGCTGCATTTTTGTTAGTATAATTGTAAGTTGCTTTCTAGAGGGACTGGAACACAACTTCATCAACAATTTGTGTTAGTGTGCCTGTCTTTCTACAACTCTTCAAATTTGACTATTCTCTCTTTTGTGCTCTTTGTCAGTTTGCTGAGTGGAAAGAGTTTATTTACATTGACATTTATCTTATTTTTATTCCCCAGATTCTCAGCTGATTGACACAAGGCCTGGAATTAAGAAGACCTAAATTCAAATCCTGCTTCAGATAGTTATTAGCTGTAAAATCCTACATCATCCCTTTTTTCAGTTTCCTCATTTGTAAAATGGGAATAATAATAGTACTTATCTCTCAAAAGAGATCATAATTGTAAAGAGCTTAGCATGGTCCCTGGCACATACTAGGCAGTTAATAAGTGCTTATTTTCTTCTTTTCCTTCCTTCTTTCTTTCTTTTTTTACTCTTCTCATTATATCATGTTGTTCAAGTTCATGTTAAACTTTTGTTGTGCTGGTGATTCAGTCATTTCAATTACATTCAACTCTTTATAACCCAACTCTTTCTTATCTAGAAAATTATTATATACATTTTTTTTGTTTCTTCTTTACCCTAAAGTTGACCACTATTAGACAGACTCAAATAGGTATGAGTGTGTGTGTGTGTGTGTGTGTGTGTGTGTGTATGGGTTTTACTAGCAAAATTGCTGGAGGACTTTGCCATTTCCTTCTCCAACTCATTTTAAAGACGAGGAACTGAGGTCAAAAGTGTTAAGTGACTTGTTCAGCATGACCCAGCTAATAAGTGTTTTAGGCTATATTAGAACTCAGATCTTCCTGACCCTGGGCCTCCTATTTATCCTTTGATCCACCTTGGCACCCATATGTGTCAAACTAAATGACTTCCAAATCACCTCCAGCCCCAAGATCCTGTGAGGACTTGACCCTATTGTACCTGGTGCTGCATCCACATATTACCATGAGGACATCCTACCGAAAGTCATGTACCCCCTAAAGGTACTTTTTTATCACCAGTGTCCCCAAGATACTTCATTTAATGATAATTGCTTAAGACTCTCTCCCTTCAGGCCAGGGAAATGTTTAGGGATTTTCTATGGCTCCTCACCTATCCCCCTCCATCACTAAGTTCTTCAATGAAAAAACACCCCATTATATGTGGTGGTATATCCCTGTCACACCTGAAAATGAGGAGATTGAAGCCAGTAGATCTCTTAAGGTTCAACATTCAAATTGGATGCCTGCACAAAGGCACCTTTAGGAGACGTTTCTGGGAGTTGGGGGTGGGGAACAAGATTGCTTAAGGAAGGTCAGTTAGGTCAAAAATTGAAACAAGCCAAAGTTTCTGGGCTGATCAGGCAATGAATGACTGCCCCATCATTGATGGGAACAAGATAAGAAGAGCCAATTTCAAGAAAAAAATTTTTTAAAAGACTACTTAACTTTCTCAACAATGTTTCCCATCTAGGAGACTAGAGCTCTCTATATACTGTTATTAATGTGAATTCTTACCTATATAAATATGTAGCAGAAATCTGAGAAGAAGAAATTGTATCTAGGCTGAGGGAGGGGAGTGGCTGTACAAGGCCAGGATTGGGAGTTAAAAGAGAGAACAAGGATGGAGAGGACATAAAGTGAGAATTAGAAGAGTTAGAGAAGGGCAAGTTAATGAAAACTCAATTCAATTAAACAAGTAGGAGAACTAATCATTAAATTAAATTCATTAATGACCCAAAATGAGTCAGATACCACTCAACACTGGAGATAAACAAACAAAAAGGGAATGAGCCCTGCCTTCATGGAATTTTCATTCTACTTGGAGAAATATATACAAATATTAAATCTAAATACATTAAATATATACAAATCTAAGTACATTATATATATATATATGCAAATATTAAATATATGAAAATATCTATATGATAAAAATAAAGTAATGGGGAAGGGAAGCAGCTAGGTGGGACAGTGGATGGACCGCTGATCCTGGGCTCAGAAAGACTCATCTTCCTGCATTCAAATCTGGTTTCAGACACTTATTAGATGTGTGACTTTGGGCAAATCACCTAGCCCTGTTTACCTCAGGTTCCTCAACTGTAAAATAAGCTAGAGAAGGAAATGGAAAACTACTCCCGTGTCTTTGCCAAGAAAGCCTCAAAATTGGGTCACAAGGAATTAGGCATGACTGAAAATTAAATGACCTTTCCTGCTGGGAATATATAATACTGAATCATCCTCTGTGAAATCCCATTTCCTCATCAATAAAATGACAGAAGCAACATCATTAAGCAACATCTAGGTGAAAGGTATTAGTGCTAGACATAGGGTTCTCAAAGTCTTGTCCAGAACCCCTTTTAGGGGGTCCATGAAGTTGAAATTAGTTGAATAATATTTATTATACATTTATTAAACTAAAATATTTGAATTTCTAATATGGTTAGTGTCTTTAGATATATATAACTTACCTAAGCAAAGTTCTTTGAGAAAGTGTTCTCAATAATTTTTAAGAGTGTAAAGGATTCTTGAGACCAAAAAGTTTGAGAAGCAGAGAGACATAAACAAAAGACCCATGGTCCTTGTTTTCAAGCAGCTTACATTTTATTATAATAATTGCTAATTGCTTTTCTCTATGGAGAGCTATGAAGAACAAGAGATCATAAAATCAGAGAATTAGAAGAGACCTGAGGGGTCATCTTGTCCAACTCCTCCCATCCCCATATTACATAGAAAGAAATTGCAATGCAGAGAGATTTTTTTTAAGATGGTGCAAAGAACAAGCAGTAGTCAGAATTTGAACTCAGGTCCTTTGACTCTCATTCAGCTATGTAACTGTCCATATCATTACCTACTAAATCACATTTATGATGTAGGAAGTCAAACCTAGACTTCCTGTGAGAAAACCAGAAATCCTGGGCACTGGACCTACATAAGTGGGAGTTATTATTATTATTATTACTATTCCATAAATAATATCAAGAATTCTATGAGGGACAATATTCAACTATGCTTATGAGGTATATTTACCAAATAAACATTTGGCACATTTAAATCAGAATTATTTCCTATATTTGTCACAGAGATACAATGCTGAAAGAATATGGTAAATCTATGCTGATCATGTTTCTCAAACACATAAAGTCAGTGTCTGAAAGTTCCTTCCCATTGAGCAAAGAGAAACTTCTGTATCCCAATAGGACTTCCTTTATCTCTCCTCCATTTGTCAACAACTCCACCTTTATATTATTGCCAGAATAATCTCTCTAGACATTTAGTTATATCACTCCTATGCTCTAAAACCTCCTATGGCTCCCTATTTCCTACTGAAAAAATAAAAGATCCAATTCCTCTTCTCATTATTGCAGGCTCCACAACTTCTGACATCCCCCTACCATCCACCCTTCACATCTATTCATTTTTCTCTATTCCTGTTGCCACCACTCAGAGGTTAGCTCCTTACTGAATCATCTTAAATTATTGCAATAGTGTCCTAATACTTCTACCTTTCAGCCTATCTCTTCTTACTTTCCTTCACTCTTTATACTGCAGCTAGTACAAGACTGATTGTACATCCTTCTGCCCTTGTTTGTGTTATTCCATTTCTGTTAAAATCCCTTCTTCTTTGCCTTATCAATTTCCAATTAACCTAGAAGTCCAACTCAAATGCCACCTCTTTCAAGAAGTTACTCCCTGTCGAAATTATAAAGTCTTTTATAACTCCTTAATGCACTCAGCATAAAAGATGGGTATTGTAGTAGCCTGGGGGTGCTTCCTTACTAGTTCCCATTGTTTAACATTGCTAGATCTTGAGGGCTGTTTGGCTTTCCACATTTCCACAGCCATCAACTGTGAATTGATTTCCTTCATAATGATCCTTTTGGTCCTCCTCACCCATGTCTTTATTGAATGTTGTACTCCTTCCTTACCAAGATTTACATAAACTGTTCATTCGGTGCCCATAGTTCTCTTTGCTTGCGGATGGATTTTCCATCCCAAGTCTTTTGGAATTGTCTTGAATCAATATATTGCTTAGAAGAGCTAAGTCTGTCATAGTTGAGCATCATATAATCTTGATATTGCTCTGTATAGAGTTCTACTTGTTCTGCTCACTTCACTCAGAATCACTTCATGTAAGTCTTCCCAGACTTTTCTGAAATCAGCCAGTAGCAGATTCTCATGAATCCCTGATGGTCTGTCTGAGGGGAAAAATCTCAGGTTCTCACACTCATCACACATATAGATGATTCATTAAGACACAGGACTAATATAGATAAGTTCCCATGGGAGAAAGGGGTCATCAAGGAGAGAGATAAAGACAAAGACAGACAGAGACAGAGACAGAGACAGAGACAGAGAGGAGCTTGGGAGGTTTGATGATTTTCCCAAAGAGTAACAGAGCCAGGATTTGACCCCAAACTTCTTAACTCCAAATCTAGCCTGCTTCCCATCATACTGCACTTCTTCTTATAAGGCTTTCCTTATAAAAAAAAAAACAAAAACTCGGCATTTAGGGCTTATGCCTTCCCTAGAATGTGACCACACACAGTGTAACCACAATTCCATTCTATCTGAGAGGCAACAAGAAGCCAGTTTGGGGACCAGAAAGAGCATCTCAATGTTTCCAGCTGACACTGTAGCAGGAGCACTTTCCCTATCTTTCCCATCCATTCCTTTCTTTCTAATCTTAGTGCTACTATGTAGGACTAGTTCCTCATTACTACCATTTTGGATTATTGCAACAGTTTCTCAACACTTCTGCTTTGGATGTCTCCTTATTACTACCATTTTGGACTATTGTAAAAGCCTCTCAACATTTCTACTTTGTATGCCCTCAAATCCTTCTTTTGAGATTCAGCTTCAGAATTACTCTTCCTTATTCAGAAGTATGGTTAAACTCTCCTCTGCTTAGAAATAATCAGGGAGTCTCTATTGCTTGTGGAATAAAATTCTTACTCTTTTCTGACAGTTTATGACAGTAATATATTATTATCCCCATCTTTCCAGCCTTATACTCTTCTATCTTCTAAGCAAATTAGACTAATCTGTCCTATATTCACTTATAGCTTCACCATTGTTTACACTTCCCCCTATGCCTAGAATTCACGCCTCCATTCTCCCATTTGTTAGAGTCCCATCCCTCCTTAAAAGTATAACTTAAAGGTCACTTTAAAAAATCCTTCCCCAATTTCTGCCTCCATCCCACCCCAGTAACTCTCAAAGATTAGCCATTTGTACTGTGTAAAGGAATGCCCATATAGAGCTCTAAGCTAGTACAATTCTTCTGTGAAACAATTTGGTCATATGTTAGGAAAGAAACAGAAAATAATCTTTAACTAAAGATCCTAATACTAAATATTCAACTCCATGGAAATGAAAAATAGGGGAAAAGATACAGCAAATGCCAATATATTCACAGTAGTCTTTTTTGTGATTAACAAAAAAAAATGAGTACCCATAGGTTTTAACAAAATGTTGTGCAAGAATGAAATGGAATAGTCTTAATTTCACCAATTAGTTTCATTAATAATAGAATACTGTTATGCTTTTAGAAATAATGAGCATGAAGAATTTAGAAAGGCATGAGAAGACTTCTTTCAATTGATTCAGAGCAAAGTAAATAGAACAAGGAAAATTATTTATATTATGACCAAAAAAACAAAAAATAAAAGAAACAGAACCCTGGCCAGTACAATCATGACTTTAAAAGGGGTTTTGAAATATACCTCTATCCTTTTGGAAAACAGGTAGTAGACCATAGGTAAGGAACAAGGAATGCTGGGTTAGACATCATAACTATATTGGCTTGTTTTACTTTACTTAACTATATATATATTTTTTTTTCTTACAGAGGAAGATTTTACTATGGGGGTGGGGAAGATAGTTTGATCTGATGGCAATGCTGTGGTTTTTTAAAAAGGATCAATGAAGTATTACTTTAAAAAAGTAGATGAAAACAATAGACAATAAGAATCATTTGTGTTTATTTAGTATGATTTATATACATCATTTCATTTGATTCTTCCAACCATTCTGTGAGAGAGTTCATACAAATATTGAGATCCTCATTTTCCAGATAGGGAAAGAGAAAAATAAAATGACACTTAGGATTTCAGAGCTAGGAAGAGACTCTGGGAATCTGGATCTCCTGACTCCCATGTCCATGATCCTTTTTATACCCTGTATTACCAAAGACTGAAATAAGTTGCTTATGAAGTTTGGGTTTGATTTTTTAATCATTAAAGCTTTTTTTATTTTCAAAACATATGCATAGTTTTCAAAATTCACCCTTGCAAAACCTTATGTTCCATTTTTTTTCTCCCTCCCTTCTCCATATCCCCTCCTCTAGACAGCAAGTAATCCAAAATATATTTAAAATTTGCAATTCTTCTCTATATCTTTCCACAATTATCATACTACCCAAAAAAATCATATCAAAAAGGAAAAAGTGAGAAAGAAAACAAAATACAAGCAAACAACAGCCAAAAAGTGAAAATATTGTTTTGTAATCTATACTCAGTTCCCACAGTCCTCTCTCTGGGTACAGATGGCTCTCTCCATCACAAGGCCATTAAAATTGGCCTAAATAACCTTGCTTTTGAAAAGAGCCACATCCATCAGAAGTGATCATCATATAATCTTGCTATTTCTGTAAACAATGTTCTACTAGTTCTATTCATTTCACTTAGCATCAGTTCATGATGAACTTTCAAAAATCATCTTGCTGATCATTTCTTATAGAACAATAATATTCCACAATATTCATAGACCATAATTTATTCAGTCATTCTCCAAGTGATGGACATCCACTCAGCTTCCAGTTCCTTGCCACTATAAAAAGAGCTGCTACAAACATTTTTGCACATGCGGATCCTTTTTCCTTTTTAATTATCTTTTGGGATATAGTAGAGACACTGCTGGATCAAAGGGTATGCACAATTTGATAGTCCTTTGAGCAGAGTTCCAGATTGTTTTCCAGAATGGCTGGATCATTTCACAACTCCATCAACAATGTATCAGTGTCCTAGTTTTCCCACATCCCCTCCAACATTCATTATTATCCTTTCCTGTCATTTTAGCCAATCTGACAGGTGTGTAGTGATATCTCAGAGTTGTCTTAATTTGTGTTTCTCTGACCTATAGTAATTTAGAGCATCTTTTTCATATGACTAGAAATGGTTTCAATTACTTCAACTGAAAATTGTCTGTTCATATCCTTTGACCATTTGTCAATTTGAGAATGACTTGTATTCTTATACATTTAAGTCAATTCTCTATTTTATTTTAGAAATGAGGCCTTTATCAGAATCCTTGATGGATTTGATTAAAAGAATTCTATGATGGTTTACATCATGGTCATAGAATATTGAAAAGGAAGATAAAGGTCATCTAGCATCCCCCTGGTTTGAAAGAGAAAGAAACTGAGACCCACATTTACCCAAATAAATGGAAAATTAATAGCAGAAGAAGAACTAGAAACCTCTTGACTTATGTTCTAATGCTCTTGCCACTATACCCCCACATTTCCTTATTCAATGCTTCAAAGGAAAGAGCAATGAGTTTAGGTTCTGGGAACTGAATTGAAATACCAGCTCTACCAGCTGCTACTTTTTGGACACTGGACAAATCGCTGAATCTCTGTGAAGCTGTTTCTTCATTTATTAAAATGAGAGGCTGAGATGAAAAGGCCTCCTAGTTTTCTTCCAGCTCAAGATCACTGGTTTTATAATCCCATTTCAAAGATCCACAGATGGAGATTGTAGTTCTTCTTGCCTAACTGTGGATGTCCCCCAAGGCTCTTTGCTGAGACCTCTTCTTTCTCAGACTCTCATTTGTGACTTCATCAGCTTCTGTGGGTTCAATGATCATCTCGATGATGATGTTCAATCTTTGTTTTTCAAAGAGGACCAATGTCTACACAGAGTGATAACTTGACTTGCACATGAGTTGGATTTAAGTGAGACAGAGCTGCACAAAGTCATCAGCTTCATTCTATCTTCCAGATTCATCAAAGTCCAGTGGCAGACCAGTCAGAATGACAGGCTAGAGTCCAGGAGGCAGTAAATGATCTTAGTGTCTTCAGTGACTGACCAACTCCTAAGCGCCTTCATGTCTGTTGGAACAAATTGTTCTCATCCACCCATTCCACGCTTATGGAAAACATCCCCCTGACTCACTGACAGGTTTGAGGCCTATCAGTTACTTACCCTCAACCTGGTTTAACCCGTCTGCCAAGGCAGTTTTAACAGGGTGTGGACTCTGTGCAGGCTCCAGCTTCTTGGAGCCACAAGTAAGAGTTGAGGGAGAAGTAGACACCAAAGGTGGATGAGCAGCCCTGAAAAGGGCTCAGCAAGCCCAAGCTGCTAGTCCTCCCTGAATACTCATACACCTCCATGTCTGTGCAGGTGACTACCAAATCTACATATCCAGTGTTAGTTTCTCTCCCATCTCCAATCCTATGTCACAAACTGCCTATTGGATATTTTGAACTATATATCTCATAGATATCTCAAATTCCACCTGTCCAAAACAAAATCTCTTCTCCCCCCCAAAAAAAACCCCCAAACTTTAATTATTATTAAGAATACAACCACCATCTTTCTAATTCCCCAAAATGACATCTTAATGTCATCCTCATCTCCTTACTCATCACCCCAAATTTCCAACCTGTTGTCAACTCTTTGTCTCTATGAAATCTCTATACTCATCTTAGGGGTTGCTTACTTCTCACCCAGACTATTGCAATGGCCTTCTAGCCAGTGTTCCCATGTCATCTTTCACCATTTCAGTCCATCTTCTGCGCAGCTGACAAAATCTTCAATGCAAGGCTCACCGTGTCATCCCTTTACCCAACAACCTCAGTGGTTCCCAGTTACTTCCAAGATCAAATGTTGAGTCATCTATTTGGCATATAAAGCTCTTCACAACTTGACTCGCGTTTTCAGACTTGTCACATTTTACTCCTTTCCATGCACAAACTGCCTGTTATACTATTCTTCTTACATGATACTCCCATCTTCCATCTCTAAATCCATTCATTCCTCATCTCCTCCTTTCCCTCTTGGAATCTGTGATTTTCCTAAAGTCTCAGCCCAAGTATCATTATTGGCAGGAGACATTCTTTGATCTTCTTAGCTGTTAGGGGTTTCCTTTCCTTTGCCAAGGGCATCTTGTATATGTTTTATATATGTTAATATATGTGCCCATTAGAATGGAACCTCCTCAAAGGCAGGGATTGTTTTGTTTTTGTCTTTATAATCCCAAGGCCTAACATTCAGAAGTCTCTTTGTCCCCTTTCTCTATATATCTTTAATATGTCTTATTGTTTACTTGTCTTTCTTATTAGAATGTTCCTTCTGGTCAGGGAGCCTTTCTTGATAACCCTAGGCTTTAGCATGGTACCTAGCTCTTTGTATGCACTTGGGAAATACTACTGAATGATTAATTGATTACCACAAGGTAGATAATAAATGTTTGTTGATTGATTGACATAAAGTAGATAATAAATGCTTGTTGATTGATGGATTGGCACATAGTAAATAATAAATGCACATTGATTGATTGATTGCTAAGTGGAAGATGGCATGAATTACTATGGCTCAAAATCTTTATGGTTGTGGATAATCCTTGGGAGTGACCCTCCTTCACTTAGTGAGGCTAGTTCTTTGACATTTGAATTTTAAAAAATTATTCTTTGGAGAAAACAGTCAGGAGACTTTGCAATCTCACCCCATCTAGAAGTTCCCACCAGTGATGTGATAGGGATTCTTCTGTGTTTGCCCATTCTGTGCAACTCTTGTCCATGTCTTCCCAGCTCACCACAGGAGATATCCCCAACCTAGTGCTAGCCTTCCTCTCCACTTGACATTCACATGGAAGTAAGCAGACCATGCTATCTGTCGGCTATCTCTCCACTCTCATGGTAGGACCAGCCAATCTGGAATCTAGAAAACTAGGGACATTCCCCATGGGCTTTCTGGTTCCAGATCATTGGAGGGCTGGGCTGGATTACCTTTGAATTCCTTCTGGTCCAAGATCTCTGATCCTATGAGGGCTTTCCCAGGCTCTCTATTGCTACAGCCATGCCTCTGCGATTATTTTTCATCTATCCTGTATGTTTATAGATTTTTTGCATCCTGAAAATGTGAGGGCACAGACTCTATTTTGCCTTTCTCTGTATCCTAAAGACCTAACCTGTTCCTAGGACATAGTAAGAGAACTTGATAAAAGCTTGCCAACTGACTATAAAAGAGACTCCTACAGCACTGCATGGGAAATAAGGGGAAGTCTAGCCTCCCCCTCATAAGTTGATGGAGCTCACATTCAATCTTACAAGAACTAGGGGAGGGGACGGGAGGATTTAGAGTAATGGCACCAGACCAGTGGGGTGGGGTTAATCAAGGGAGAAAGCCTTAGTGATTGATGGCCTTGTGGGGAAGAAGGGCCAGCAAAGAGCAACAGTGAAAATCCTGACAGTGATGGGCAAGTTGAGAGGGACCCAGATAGGGAGGAGGGGGACCCAGCTATCTCCAACCACTTGAAGATGATGCCATCAGGGAAGCTCGAAAAGACAAGATGGGTTCAGCCATCCCATCTCCCATCTCCATCATTTAGTTCCTTAACACGATTTAGCCAGGCCTTTGAGCGGCAAGCACGCGCCTTCATGGCAGGACTGGTTCTCCGTGGACAGCTGTTTTAGGGGCAAATTAATTCTGATAATTGGGATTTATGGCCTCCTCCTCCTCTGCAGCAGGGAAGGGGGGAGACCTGTTTCTGGGTCCCCATCACAGGCCTGGGGGCCAAGCGGAGGAATGGGGCTGAGCTGCTAATTTACACTTGTTTAACTACAGCTGCATGGCGGCCCCTATTTGTTTATTCCCCATTTATTATACTCCTCCAAACTCCAGTTAAGCACTCAGGGGCTTTTTCCCGTCCCACTAATGGAGGAGAATAGATGCATTATATGTGAATAATGCATTACAATGATACAGTTTGGGTCTCTTAGCGCTAACCGAGACCAGGCCCGACTTACATTATTTATAATTTACACACACCTTCCCCAACATTTTTATGTAAATATTTAATACAGAAAGCAAGTTAACCCTTTGGTTTTAAGAGATATCCAGAGCCTCTAAAACAAAAGCAAGCCAGGACAGTAGATCAGTAGATGGGGGCTGGGCCAAGGAGCACAGAAGGATGAGGAAAACCAAGAGTGGTTCACTTCTCAGCTCTGTATCACACCGGGTATTCATCATTGGGTTTTGTCTGCTCTGAAGGAAATTGTAAAATGGATCCTGTCACTGACTGAGTCAGGAAGCCACAACCCTGGAAAACATGATTCCTTCCACTGATCTTCATGAGGGGGTTTTCTAGCCCCTGTGCAAGATGATGGTAATCTTCTAGATAATATCAAGCTTGCCAAAGTCCTTAAAACAATGTGGTACCCAGGACTGAACAAAAAAATCAGATGTGGCCTGATCAGGTTAGAGATCTTCCTTACCAAAGATAACCATCTTTCGATTGATGCAGTCAAAGTTCAAATTAGCTTTTTAGCAACTATGTCACAATGTTAACTTGTATTGATCTTGCAGTCCACTAAGACTTTTTCAAATAAGGTCTTTTTCTCATAAACTACAGGCTAACCAGTGTTATCTCCAAATTCCTCAATTGTTCACAGATTTCAGCTGTGATCTGGAGAGAGAAAGATATAGGGACATTAAGACAGGCCTTTGGACATCCCAGATATGGGTACGTACTATGGTTTGAGGAGTCTGTTTCTTTGTGAGTTCATCCAGAAATCTTCAAAAAAAAACCCACATCTGGATCTGGAAGGAATCTCAAAGAGATGATCTGGTCTCCCCAGCCCGTTTAGGCAAATAAGACTCTAATGGAAAGAGCTGACTTTGCAACTTAAGGGGTTGGATTGGGTAAATCCATCTATATCTGCACTCTTCCCCGAAACAGGTGTAGATTTGATGAGGAATGAAGCTAATAAAGTGGGGGGGATGATTGATGATGATGATTGATGATGATGAAAAAGTCATTCTCATCTTGTTCATTGGAATCCAGATTGAAATATTCTGGTACAAATTGCTATCTTACAATTGTTCTCTTCCATTTAATATTCTGCATACTATTGCACCAGTAGGGTAAAAAACTGCTTTTCATATTCAAATAAGATCATTAGAATGTAAGCTTATTTTTTGTAAAAAAAAAATCTCTAAAAGTACCTTTGGTATAATACATCTCTCATCTTATTCCCAAATAATTTTTATTTTTTTATTTCTATCTTTACATTTTGAATTTTTTTCATTCCAAGCAACTTGGAGATGGAAAGAAGGAAAGAAGGAAGGCACTGAGCTAAATATTATCTTACTTGATCTTTACAACCCTGGGAGGTAGGTGCTATTATTATTCCCATTTCTCAAATGAGGAAGTTAAGTGATTTGCCCAACATCACACAGCTAGTAAGCATCTGAGATTATATTTGAATTGATGTCTTTCTGACTCCAGGACCAGCACTCTATCCATTGTGCCACCTAGCTCCCTCTGGGTAATAATCTTGCTCTAGCTGCCTTAGATTGATGGTTTTGTGGTTCATTTATATTATACATGATTTTTTAATTATCAACAAAAATTATAACAATAATATACTTCAGATCATTTTTTCATTTGATATCAACAACAAATTTGAGGGGTAAGATTCTGGACCTGTGATTCTGTTGATAGAAGAAACACCAACAGTGGAACTTTGCTTCACTTATACAGATCAGCAACTCATCTATAATTTTAAATTTTGGAAAATTACCAAGATCACACAGCTAGTAGGTGTCAATGGTTGGACTTGAATTCAGACATTCCTTACTCCCAGGACCATTTTCTACCCATTCTGCCACACTATAAGGATTATTATCCCAATGATATTAATAAGATATTTGAGAGTCAAAGAAATTAAATACGTCACCAGGCCTACTGACTTCTGATTCATCACTGCTTCATGTGATACCATAGTACTGGGACATACTAGTTATCTTACCTTTCTATAACATTTTGAGATTTATAAAATGCTTTCCCCACAACAATCTTATAAAAGAGGTAGTATAAGGATGCATTTGACAGATGAGGAAAATTAGAGACCAGGAAGGTTATGTCTTACCCATGGTCCCATAGATTCCTCTAGGAAAAAGTATTCAAGCCTGGGTCTCCAACTCCAAATAAAACACTCTATTATATTACACCACAGTCTATATTATGAAATGTGATACCAACAGCTAGCTTGTTATGGACATCTGGCCTGTCTATGTCTCATTTCATAAAGGAGAAGATGCAAAGAGTAGATCCTTCAAGAAAAAATAAAAAGGAAGTGGGTGAAGGATGAATCAATAAATGTTTGTTGAATTGAAGGAAGGGGAATAAGCATTTATATACCACCTTCCATTTGCCAGGCATTGTGCTAAGTTCTTCACAAATATTGTCTCACTGACTTTCATAATAACTCTGGGAGGTAGGGGCCATCACGAACCACATTTTTTAGTTGAGGAATCTGTGGAGGGTAAATGTTGTGACTTTCTCAGGAGCACACAGTTTGTGATTTGACCAAGTCCAGATCCAGTGCTCTGTCTACTGTACCACCCAGTTACCTCTGTGAGGATGAAGAGTTTTCTCAAAATAACCAGGAAACAGTTTTAAGTAGCAAGGAACATAGTTGGTAATTTGGTGGTGTCGAGATCCCCAGGGTCTAAGAGGAAGAGGTAGTCCTGGAGCAGGCAACAGTCCAAGAAATTGAAGTACAATTAGGTAGTGCAAGAATAGAATGCTAGAACTGGAATAAGGAAAACCTAAACTCTTATCCAGCCTCACCCATGTAAAAGTTGTGTGATTCTGAGCATATCACTTAATCTCTGTTTGCCTCAGCTTTCTCATCTATAAAATGGGGATCATAACATACCCTATCTCTCAGGGGTTTTATGAAGATCAAAGAGATAACAATGGTAAAGTCCTTAGTGTAGGGCCTTGTCACATACTAACTACTATATAAATGATAGCTATGAGTTTATTATTATTAATTAACATTATTATTATTATCATCCAAATAGATTTAAGGTGACACAAAGTGTTTACTGTGCTTTCTATTTGTCTCAGTTCAGGCAACAGCCAGGTCAGAATCCTTGTGAACCTTAGTATTATTAGCTAATCATTTGGTCTTTTGAATGTGTTTCAAGTTGGACAGTTCCTGACTCCAACAGAATCACAGAATTACATACTTAGAGCTTTAAGGAATTGTAAACATCATCTAATTTAAAGTTTCTTAAACTGTGGATCACGACCCCATAAAAGAATGAGTTGCAAAAAATTTGACAACAACCAAATCAAATCAATATCAAATCAAACCAAATCTATATCAAATATTCTGTCAAGATTTAATTCTTTATGTAAAAATGAGCAAGCACATCCATCTCATTAGTATGCAAATTTGCTTTCATCTTTAATAAATGATATAATTACATGAATACCAAAGAATTGTTTTAAAATAAATTTTTATGGTTTATTATCATTAAATGGTTGATTTACACACCTATTTTATATGCTGATGTACCTGGGGTCATATGAAACTTTCTTGTGAAGAAGGAGTCAAAAGTGAAAAAAAGTTTAAGAAGCCTGATCTAATCCAATTCTTCATTGTAACAGATGAGGAAACTGAGGCTCAAAGGGGTTTGTTTTTTATAGCATAACATATCATATCAGTGGTAAATGATAAAGCTAGGATTCAAAGTCAGCTTCTCTGCCTCCAAATTTGACATTCTTTCAATTGCATCACACAATAACATACATAATGTTTATTCAGCAAGAAATAATGTTAATGTTTGCCAGAGCCAGAGGTGGAAGATGTCAGGAACAAGAAGGGAGTCAGTGATCACATTAGAATGTGTGCATAAGGACTTAATCTCCAAGAGAGAAGAAGAAGAGGGCCTTTCCTTAACAGACTGGCTGACAATATGGAACAGATTTCTTTAAAAACCCAGGGACCTGAGAACAAGACCATCAGGACAGCTAGGAAGTTCTAGAAGGAAGAAGGAGCAGGGTGGTAGCCAGCATGGGATGACCAGAGCTTTGATCCTAGATGCCAACATTGATGGAGCATTTCCAATGATTACCATCCTCATGTTTTACCTTCTTCTACTGGTCCATATTACACAGTATAACTGACATTACTCTCACAACCAGGATTCGTTTGCTGTGGGACCCCAGTTTCAAAACCCACTTCTTGAAGATGCCACAGAAAAATATTCTCATTATTTGCATCATCCATTATTGTTATTATTATTGCGGGGACAGTGGTGAAGAAACTTGCAACTGGAGAAGAGAATAGCAAAGATAGGAAAGGATAATTAAAATTATTGTTGGAGTCAAGGGACCAACTAGACTAAGATTTCTGAAACATTTAAGACATCTGGTTAACCATGAACTGAACAGATTAATATTGTTGACCCTCAGACCCACCAGCACTCCCTAGAAAACTGGTCATCCATTGTGAATAGAGCAAAGAGAAGCTGCATGTTGTCATAAAAAAATCCCTGGATTTGAAATATAAAGGTCAGCCATGGCGGGATCTAAGGCAAGCTTGAAACCTCTATTTCCCCAAATGTAAAATGAGGCTGTTGGACTATAATAACTCTTAATATCCCTCTCAACTCCAAATCTTAGAATGATGAAGAGAGACAGTGGAAGAGAAATCTGGCAAAGATGGGAAGGGAGGCAGACAGAATTCTAGGATCCAAAATGGCCTCCATCTGTTTTGTGACCTTCTCCAAGTGTCTGATGTAAAAATTACTTCTCAGATCTAGGGGCTGGCCTCTGACCTAATCCCTGTGCTCTCCACCCCTAGACTCTGGTCCCAAGCAGATATGTCTATACAAAATGGGGCCATGTACTCCTGTGAAACTCCCCAAGACCACTAAGCCTTGGCTCTTGACTAACTGCCAGCTGAGTGGTCTTGGAATGCAAGCTGCCAATCTCTCCCATTAACACAGATGCCTAATAAGAAAGCCTTCTTCTCAGTGTGTCTCTGGGTAAATCTCAGCATATTTTTCAGACTTTGTTTAATAATTGATAATCGTGTAATCATAAAAATAATTAACACCAGAGCCATGATTTGTGTTCTGTAGAGCTTCCAGATGAAACCAAACAGCAACTGACAGCCCTGGAGGTAACCAAACCAGGGATCAGTAAAGGATAAGAGAGCTCTCTGAGAGGTGGGGAGATGAGCCTGGAGAAATAGGGTCTGGGTCTCATTGCTCAGGAATCTGCTCTAAACTAGGAAGATATAATAGGAATATGTAATACCTCAACTCCCCCACACACACACCCACTCCCCCCACCATCTCAGCCTCTCTATTGAGGTCTCTAGAAGGCTCCTTCTACTTTACATCCCACAATAACATCCCAGAGGTGGTTAGCACATCGAGACTTTAATGTCTGTAGAATGCATTAATACATCCACTGAATGGATTCCTTTCCAGCTCTGCTATTTGCTACTTCTGTGACCTAGGCAAACCACTTAACCCATTCTAGTCTCAGTTTCCTCATCTGTAAAAAACTAAAGAGTTGAACTCAACCATCTAATGTCCTTCCCAATGCTAAGTCTACGATCACTTTGAAAAAAACAAAAAAACAAGGCCATACGCTAATGGGATGAGTGATATCACTCATATCAAATTTGGGTTAATTTATATCAGGGGAGGGGGAAATGAAAGATGGAAATTATTTTCTGAAACTCCCACAGCTAATAAAGGACAGCATCTCCAAAAGAAACCATTTCCCTCCAAATCCAAGCATATTTCTATAGTACAGTAATGCTATTAATGTTATCCTGAATGTTATTCAATTCTAAGAGATTTCCAAACAAAAACAAGTGAAATGGCTCCTTATCACCTCTTAGAATGAAATGTAAATACTTGCTTGGCATTTAAAACCCTTCAATATCTCTCTGGTTGGACAGCTAGTTGGTGCAGTGGATAGAGCACTAGTCCTGAAGTAAGGAGGACCTGAATTCAAATTTGATCTCAGACATTTAACACTTCCTAGCTGTGTGACCCAGGGCAAGTCCCTTAACCCCAACTGCCTCAGCAGAAGAAAGAAAGCAAGAAAGGAAGGAAGGAAGGAAGGAAGGAAGGAAGGAAGGAAGGAAGGAAGGAAGGAAGGAAGGAAGGAAGGAAGGAAGGAAGGAAGGAAGGAAGGAAGGAAGGAAGGAAGGAAGGAAGGAAGGAAGGAAGGAAGGAAGGAAGGAAGAAAGAAAGGAAGAAAGAAAGAAAGAAAGAAAGAAAGAAAGAAAGAAAGAAAGAAAGAAAGAAAGAAAGAAAGAAAGAAAGAAAGAAAGAAAGAAAGAAAGAAAGAAAGAAAGAAAGAAAGAAAGAAAGAAAGAAAGAAAGAAAGAAAGAAAGAAAGAAAGAAAGAAAGAAAGAAAGAAAGAAAGAAAGAAAGAAAGAAAGAAAGAGGAAAGAAAAAAAAAGAAAAGAAAAGAAAAAGAAAAAATCAATCAATTAATCTGGTCAATCAATCTAGACTAATTTTCTCCCCATTCTACTCCCCAATCCAAATTGCCTTCCTTAATGCATCTCATGATTCCATCTCCCCTTGTACTGCCTTTGCAGAGTATTTCCCACTCTCCTCACTCCTACCTCTTAGTATTCTGGGCTCCCTTTAAGCTTCAGCTCAAGCAGCAGGTTTTTCTTGATCCCTTCCCAGCTGCTAGTCTCCTCCCCTTGATATTCCTTGCCATCTCCATTACTTTATCTGTATCTTATATTTAATTCCTGTTGAATATTGCTTCCCCCAGTATATTGTAAGCTGTATGAGGACAAGTGCTCTGTTGGGGGTTTTTTGTCTCTGTATTAGCAGCCTAGCTCAGTGACTGACAGAAAGTAAATGATTCCTAAGCATTTGTAGAATTAATTAAACTCAATTGAACAAGACTCCGTCATTTCCTTTAACTTGGGTGCAATCCAGAAAGTGTCCCCAATATCTTGGACTCAGAAATATTCAAATTTTTGCATTAGGAACAAGGCTTTACAAAGGAAATCAAAAGAAAACAGATCCTTTGGGGAGTCAGTCTTGCCAAACTTAGCCCAGAGAGAGCACCATTCTCTCTGCACCAATCCCACCTGTGAAAGGGGCAAAGTAGGAACTTTTGGGTTTCTAAGACTGAAGTCCAGGGATTAGATGCTCCTGTTTCCCATTCTTACCTTGAGGCAACTATTTGCTACAGTGAGCAGAATGCCAGGGGGGGATCAGAAAGAACTTAGTTCAAATCTGGCCTCAATCACAAATAAGCAAGTCATCAAATCTTTTTTCCCTCAGTTTCTTCATCTATAAAATGGGAGTAATAATAGCATCAATCTTGCAGAGTTGTAGTGAGGATCAAATGAGATAACTGCAAAGTTTTTGCCACATAGTAAGTACTTCATCAATGTTAACTATTGTTATTAAAAACAGGCTGATTTTTGTGTCGCATGACAAATATGGAAATATATTTAGAACAATTGCATATGTTTAACTTATATCAGATTTCTTATTGCCTTAGAGAAAGATGGGAGAGAGAGACAGAGAGACAGAGAGAGAGGAGAGAGAGAGAGAGAGAGAGAGAGAGAGAGAGAGAGAGAGAGAGAGAGAGAGAGAGAGAGAGAGAGAGAGAGAGACAGAGAGAGACAGAGAGAGACAGAGAGAGACAGAGAGACAGAGAGAGAAATTTGGAACACAAGGATTACAGAGGTGAATGTTGAAAACCCTTTGCATGTATTTGGAAAAATAAAATATGTTGAAAACATTTCTTTAATTAAAAAAAAGAATAGGAAATGAATCATGTAGTAATTGGGAGACTGTCCTTCATTGGGCTGTCCTCTCTTGGCTTTGCTAAAATCCCACTTTGTACAGCAGCCATGGCAAACTCAATAGAAGCTAGAGGATGATAAGGATTCCTGCCAGTAACATACTGACTTAGAAACCAAATATTGTCATTATCTGTTTTCTATTGTGTTTTTATTTATTTTATTAAATATTTTCCAATTACATATTAATCTGGTTTAGACTGGCCTAGGAGTATTGCAGGCAGCCAGGAAGCCTTTCCCACTTCCCGTTAATGCTAGAGCCTTCCCTCTATTGATTATCTCCAATTTATCCTGTCTATGTATTATTTGTCCATAGCTGTTTGTTTATTATGTCCCCATCAGACAGTGAGCTTCTTGAAAGCAAGGATTTATCCTTTGCCTTTCTTTGTGTCCTAAAACTGAGCACAGTGGTAAGTACTAAATAAAAGTTTATTGAATGAATGAATGAACTAGAGATAATCTAATCCAACTTCCTTTACTTTACAGGAGAAGAAATGGAGGCAGCCTCAGAGAAGGTAACAACTAGCCCAGTATCACACAGCAAAGGGACTATAGGACCTTTCTCTTCTCTTCTCTTCTCACTTAGACTATTATAACAGCTAGCTAACTTATATTCCTGCTTCTGGTCCAGCCCCTCAATAATGACAATACATCCACCACTGCACTGCCTGAGTAATTTTGTAATGCATTTCTGTAATCATGTCAGTCGTCTAACTCAGAAACTTTTAGCAGCTGTTCATTGACTACAAAATAACCTATAAACTCCTAACACTGAAATTCAAGGTCCTTTACAATCTAGCTTCAGTCCACTGGATTAGCTTTTAACTCTTCCTATTCCCTTCCACAAACTCCTACATTCCAAAACAACTGGATTCCTCTCTGTCCCTCATTCCCATCCTCCCGTCCTCTCCTATCTCCATATCTGTATTCACAAGGTATTCCAGTGTCTGGAATAGTGTTACTTCTCACACTTCTTTCAAAGTTTTTTCTTCTAATCTGAACCCATCCTCAAGCTTTCCTCATCCTCATCAAAGTGATTCCTCAGATTTCCCTAACCCTTTTTTGTCTCTACCACTGACTCCTTTATATCATAATTATTTGGCTATATAACAACAATCTATAAACTCGTTGAGGTCATGGCTTGAGATGTGGATTTGTTTTCTTTTGGAAGGTGGGGAGGATTAATATGGTAGAGTAGGAAGAGCACAGGATTGGCACTCAGAGGATCTGTGTTCAAATTCTGTATGTGCCATTATTACTCATCTGACACTGGGCAAATCACTTTACTTCTGTGGGCCTCAGTTTCCTTATCTGTAAAAGAAGGGAATGGACTGTATGTCTCAAAGTTTCTTTCCAACTGTAGTCCTATGATTTTTCACTTTGCTGTCTCCAGTCCCCTTCCAATGTTTGAGCGAGAGGGCACTTGGCAAATATTTTGAATTGAATTGAATTGAGGTGGGGCTAGAACCCCATCTCCTAACTCGCAGTTCTCTTGAGCTAGATTGCTTCCTTACATCACCTCATCTCACAAATGCATGCTCTCTCACCTCCTTAGAGTGGGCGGTATGATTGTGGAATCCAAGATGTGCCCAGTGTCACATAATGGATGGAGCGGCCCAGGCTTAGACAGCTGCCTGTGTTTTAAAAACCTCTTTGGACTTGCTCCAGCCTCTCTGGCAGCCCTTGCGTCCCTTGGGTCCTGTCCCTAAACACTCCATTTATCTTTAAGCTGCCCTCCCCCTTCTCTTCCTTCCAAAGTCTTTTCATTATATCAATGAGTCTTCTCGTGGGTCTTAGCATCTCATGACTCGCATCACATTCCAAATCAACATGTCCAGCACCCTTCTTTCTGGCCTCAGGACCTTCCTGTCAGGACCCTGGAGTCCCTACTTGTCTGATTCCATAGGGGGATCTCTACATCTTATAAGAAGGCATTGTCCTTTTAACTTCTAAGAGAAACCCTGCTCAGCTAGAGGCGCATTCAGTCTTGGATCAGCCAGGACTCTTTTCTCCATCACGTCTCCGCCTCACCCCCAACCCTCCTCACTCTCACCAGGATTCCCACGATCCCAGCATCCTGGCCACCTGGGGAAGGATGCCTACAGACAAAGAACGCAAAATTTTCTTCCAGTTTGTGACCCTTATTCAGATTAGGACCATCTCTACAGGGTAAAAAGTAAATAGCTGACAACTTCTCCCACTGACTATCTGTTTAGTCTACTGGACCCCGAGCAGCTGTTATTTGGGAAAAGCTGGAGAGTGAGATGTGTTTTTTTAGTCTTCAGTTGGCAAAATTGTAAAACTCTCCACAGGTGGATTTTTCTTCTGTCTTCCATCTTGTATTAGAGAAGGGAAAAGATACTCATTGCATTTATCAATGCAATATATATATGTATATGTGTGTGTATATATATAATTATTATTATTAAAGTATTAATATAATCAATGCAATACATTATTAAATTATTAAATATATTAATAAATATAATATATATTATATTTATGTCTCTTCTATAATCTTTTATAGTTTACAAAGCCCTCTCAGACTCCGTATCCCATTTGACCCTCACAGTAACCTTGAGGAGGCAGAATTCATCATCCCCATTTCACAGAGGGAAAAGTCAAACATTAAAAAAAAAAAAAAAAAGGGAAACGACCCGACCAAAGTCACACAGACAGTAAGTAGACAAACGCTCTCCGGATTCCCCTCCCCGGGCCGAACCAGTGTGTCCGTTGCTCCCCCCCTCACGTCTCAGCGCAGTAAGACAGAAACGAAGGGCAGGCTTTGGGGGAGGTACAGAACTCTTCTCTTGCAATAAAATCTTGCCTGCTTTGTCGCAAATCTTGCAAAAGGTCTTGGGCCAATGTCTCGGACTAAAAGGGACCTGGAATTCCAAGGCGGCCCGAGCCCCCGGACCAGAAAGGTGGAGGAGGCAAACGCTGTCCGTCCATCATAAAAAAATCAATGGTCCTTTTGCTAAGTGGTCAATATTTATTTGGCATCAGCATTGTTTAATTCAGTGCATCAATTAAAGATAGTGTAATGCCTGCCTCGGTCCCTGGCCGCTGTTTCTATTTGTCGTTACCTCATCTGTTTGATATCACTCATGCCTTTAAGCCCCTGCTCCCTCGTCCCCTTGCATAACTCAAGGACAGGAGTAATTGACGTGGAACTTTAAAAAATTAATTTCACCGCATACGCCACTGAGGGAGAGTGCAAGTCTTTAGAATCATTTATAACTTCACGGTGATTGGCCCTGACAAAACAATACCTTAAAAACTCACGAAAGTAAATTATGGTCCGAGGAAATGGCTGCGCGCGGCGGCATCTCCCCCCCCCCCTCCCCGGCTTGGAGCCCGGCCAGGCACAAACACAGTAATGTGCTTTTGATATTAATAACAGAGATGATATTGATCTGCAAGCCAGTGTCACTTCCACACTCGGGTCCAGGAGATTGCTTGAGGCATTCAGGCCACTGAAAACCACTTTCCAGGCAGGCCATTTAATTTCGGGAGTCTTTAATTATGTGAAATGGAGCCTAGTTAAAGGGCCAGGCCCCGATTCTGCCCAGCTGAGACGCGGGCGGTGATTCAGGAAGCTGTCAAAGGCGAATATAACTCAATTCCTAGATCTCCAAATGCGGTTGTCTTTTTAAATGTTTATTTCATCTCCGAGCTCGCCTGGCTGGGTGCCATCGCGCATCGGACAGACACGAACTCAAATTACAGGATCGTATTTTTCAGGGGACCTGAAGCTAATGCTCCTATTTTTTATATAATAAAAGTCATAACTTAAAGCGGACAGCCGGCCACCTTCTCTTCTCTCCCGGAAAGAGCCGAGACGGGCTGTGGAAAATTGGGCTCCTTTAAATCGCCTTCTCCTCAGAAATGAAAGCCTTGTCAAATTGGATCAAAGGCCCCAGATAAGTAGATTATTCTGTCTCAGGCTCTGGAAATGCCAGGCCCCAGGCCCCGGACCATCACCGCCGCGCACCTGATTTCTGCGGTCCTAGAACCCAGGAGCGGGAGGGGCCTGGGAACATTCCAGAAACAGAGCGGACCTTACTCCCCGAGCAGCGGCCGAGCTGGAAGGCCTCAGACACAGAATGTCAGCCGGAGGGGCCTTCGGGCACGGGCCGTCAGAGCAGGAGAGTCCTTAGAACAGAACGGCAGAGCTGGGAGAGACCGAAACGTAAAATACTGGAGCTGAAAGAGCCTTTGGAAAAGGGAACGTAAAATGTTGGGCCTGTGTTTGAAGAGAGAGACAGAGACAGAGAGAAAGAGAGACAGAGAGACAGAGACAGAGACAGAGAGAACAGAGAGAGACAGAGAGACAGAGAGAGACAGAAAGACAGAGAGAACAGAGACAGAGAGAGACAGAGAGAGACAGAGACAGAGAGAACAGAGAGAACAGAGAGAGACAGAGAGACAGAGACAGAGAGAACAGAGAGACAGAGAGAGACAGAGAGAAAGAGAGACAGAGAGAGACAGAGACAGAGAGAGACAGAGAGAGACAGAGACAGAGAGAACAGAGAGACAGAGAGAGACAGAGAGAAAGAGAGACAGAGAGAGACAGAGACAGAGAGAACAGAGAGAACAGAGACAGAGAGACAGAGAGAACAGAGAGAGAGAGACAGAGAGAGACAGGGGGGGGGGGCTTTAGAACTTAGAATTTCTGAGTTAGAAGAGACTTTAGAAAATATCATGTTAGAAGATGAAGGAACCTTAGAACCTAGAACACCAAGGCTAGAATAGAACATGGGATGTGAGAATGGCTCAGCTGGCAATTACCTTAGAAACCACTTATTCATTTTCCCACCTTAATACCCACCTTACCTTCTGGCCCATCTGGGACCACCTTCCCCTTAGTCTTCTTAGAACTCTTGAAAATGAAGAAGAGACTTCCTGTGGATGCTGGTCTGTCCTGGATCTTAGGAGGATTAACTATTGAATATACCTTCCGGTCCCAATAAAACACCGGCTGGCCAATAATTCCATCCTGGAGCCCCCAGGCAGTACAATAATGAAGGGCTGATGTGCTACACTGAACCTCACCCATCCCAAATATGACTGACAGCCAGACATGAAGCAAACAAGATCATCGAGGAGCCAAAATAAGCATCCCAAATTCCCTGGCCCTGATGCTTATGTACTCCAATTATGAAGAATCCCCTCAGGCTCTCACAGGAGCCTGGTTACTCTTATTCTACACACAGTTCTAATGATTGAGATAGATTAAATGCTGGGAGGGGCTACTAGAAATTGACAAATTGACAGCAATAAAAAGAGAAAGAGAAAAAGGAGATAGAAGGACTATAAAAAGCAGTCATTAAAACTCATGAAGCCCAGAGTTCTTTTGGGCACCCAGAGGTCTTGACACTTCAGTAGTTTTTGCAAGCATCTCTGTGTCACTCAGGGAAAAATCGTTGATATTTGGATGACCCTGAATCAGTAAATAAACGTCAACGGTTGTTCAGTGGCCTCAATTTAAGAAGGTAGCAAGAGGGAAAGATATTTTAGGAATATTTCTAATTCATAGCAAAATGCCATAACTTCATTGGTTTGGTTCTTATGCCTTTAATACTTCAAAACCTAAATGGATCAATCAATCAATCAATAAGCATTTACTAGGTGTCAGGATCCAACAAAACAAAAACAAAAATGATCTCCTTCTTCAAAGAGTTTGCATTATATTGGAGTGATATGGAAAATAAGTATAAGGTCATTGGGGGGTATCACTAGGATCTGGAGAAAACAGCTCTTACTGGTTACTATGCAAACACTTCTCCTGGTTCTGTCTTTGTCACCCTCCCTGTACCCATTCAAAATAAGATTTTTCAGTGTCTCTGAATTCTTCATGTTTGTCATATTTCTTCTATCAGAACAATAATATTTTATTATATGATCTATATAATGATACTTTTCCCCCTCCATGCCTTTGCACTAGTTACTCTTCATACCTGGAATATACTCCCTCCCTACCTCCACCTCTTATAGTCTTTTTTTTTCTTCAAGATGTAGCTCAAGACCACCCTCTACATGATCTGCTGTTCATGTAGATTTCTTAATGATTTCTTAATCCCTCATCAGGGCCTAATTATCTTGTTTTTACTTTGCCTGTATTTTATGCATATTAATATACATGCATGTTATTTATTTCCAATGACTTTATAAGCTCCTTGAGGGCAGTAACTGTTTCAGTTTTTCTTTGTATCCCCAGTCTACGACAGGTGTTTAACCACTGCTTATTGATTGAGCTATTGATTGATTTAAGTCATCCTGGCAATCTACTGACACCAGTTAAGCATCCTTCCACTCACCCAAGACTTAGATTCTTCTTAAGCTACAGGGTTCTGTTACTCACAGCCAAACAGCATGGACAGGAGAATATTGGTATTATAAAGATGAACTTTTTTGCAACTCTAATTATTGAAAGAAAGGCACCATTTCTAAGATGCCATCCAGCCCAATAGCTCCCCTCCATTCAGTTCCAAGCCCAGGTCATTCTTTGACTGTCTGCCCAGCCTGTCTGAGGTCTGTGTACTAATGGATTAAGTCAATGAGCTGCCCACCGGAAGGCACACCAGAGTCTGGGCAACATGCCCTCATCATAGAATAAATACATTGAAGTTGTCTGAGTTAATGTCGGATCCCCCTAGTATTGAATGCTGGGAGAGCAGAGAATACATCTAAACTATACTGTCTCTACTACCAGCAGAGCCCTGCATATAGTAGGGGTTTAATAAATGTTTGAATGGTAAATGAATGAGTACTCCCTTCTTCCTTATTAATTGTAGTCTCTATACCCTTTAGGGGACAGCTTTATAATTGCTCCCTTCTTAGTTCTGCTTCAGAATCCCCATCCTCTTCTGAGATACAGCTCAGTCACTACCCTTCCTGATCCTCCACAACTGCTTATGTCCTCCTTCCCAAGCTACCTTGTATTTAACTACTTTGCATATATATGTAGATATGTATTTATTCACTTTAGATTTATGCTATAAATATGTTTATAGGTACTTATTGTGTCCTTAGTAAGAAGGTAAATTTCTTGTGAATAGTAATTGTCTCATTCTTTGTACTTATATTCCCAATGTCAAGTACAGTGTCTGATGTTCAGTAGTTGCTTAATACTGACTGATTGTGGGTGAGCATTTTTACACTTAGCCAGGCTTACCTTAAGAGGAGAGGCACATTTCCAGGAACTCAAAGCCTTTACAACTCAATAGAAGCTGCCAAAATTTGAGGTTCACCAGCATAGCTTTCAAGAACTAGTTGCCTCCCCATGCATTGCCATGAGAGATTGATGGTGAATTTCGAACCAAACAGCTTAAAACCGTATGAATAAATAACTGGATAGATAAATAGGTAGATGAATAAATAAGTAAATAAATGATAGGTTTAAAAAAAAAACCTAAACAAATGAATACGTGGATAAGCAGATAGATAAAGGAATGAGTGGAAAGATAAATAGATTGAGGTATGATAAGAAGGAAAGATAGATAGATAGATAGATAGATAGATAGAATGGATGGATGGGTGATTGGTTGGATAAAGATATTGGCACTAAATGAGATAAACCCTTAGCTATTCATAAGCAGTTGGGGAACACAGTTCATAAAATATTAGCCTTGGCAGAGACCACTAGACCTGGAGTTAGGAAGACCTAATTTCAAATCTAGTCTCAGACAAACTGTCCCTTAGACAAGTCATTATTCGTTTCTTTCAGCCTCAGTTTCCTCATCTGAAAGCGTGAAAAATAATAACCACCACTTCCCATGGGTGTTGAGAGGACCAAAAGAGATCATACATGTAAAAAGCATGTAAACTTCAAAATGTTTCATAAACGCTAGCTATTATCATTCCCCAATATAGACCCAATCTGGAAAGGTATGTCTGGAGAGTATAGTTAGATGAGTTGTGGAGCTTTTACTGTAAGATCAATCACCTGAGAGGTCATCTGCAATTCTGTAAGGAAAACCTCAAGGCCCAGTAGGACAGGAGCTGAATTTCTCTTTTCATTTCGATAATTCCCAAAGTATGTTGGCCTTTGGCCCCAACCTCACTCCCTTCAGTGCTGAATGCAGCTTTGGATCATAACCTAGTGTCCCCCCCACCATCTGCTCCACTAGGTCAAGACTTTAGAACCTGGAGCTATAAGGGGGCTTAGAACATAATATATAAGACTAACCATGTAAAAATATAAAGAAAAGCAAACCTTGAAAGAACTAGAACTGTCATGTAACGACCAAGGTTGGCTCCAGAGGGCTGATGGTGAAACATGCCTCTCCCCCTTTGGCAGAGGAAGTAGACTAGACGTGTGGTATGAGCAATATTTCTTGTCAGAAGGTGGAAAGTGTGTTTCATAAGTCTTTTGAGGTTACAATTTGCATATTGAAAATTTTGCTTTTATTGATGATTAATCTTAAGCTTACTGTAAAGAAGAAGAGAAGAATAAGAGCAAGAAGAAAGAAGAGGAAGAGAAGTAACAGGAGGAAGAAGAGGAAGAGAAAGGAGAAGAAGAAGAAGAAGAAGAAGAAGAAGAAGAAGAAGAAGAAGAAGAAGAAGAAGAAGAAGAAGAAGAAGAAGAACAAGAAGAAGAACAAGAAGAAGAACAAGAACAAGAACAAGAACAAGAAGAAGAACAAGAAGAACAAGAAGAACAAGAACAAGAACAAGAACAAGAAGAAAAACAAGAAGAAGAACAAGAAGAATTTTTTTTTAAATAAGGCACACATGTCTGTTGGATTACCCAGGTTTTTGGCTGTACTTTTTCCATACAAGGAGAGACTATTCTGAGAAGTCATCATGCTATAATTTTTAAAATATTATTAAAATATTCCTTTTTTAAAGTATAGAGAATGAAAGTTTGGAGAAACCTAAAAAACTAGCAGATTCACTACCCCCATTTTACAGAGGCAAAAATTGAGAACAAAAATGATGCTCCCTAAGTCATACAGTGACCAGTATCAGAGCTAGATCTTGACTCCAAATCTGTCATCTCCAAGACGAGTGTAACTAGAGATGATCTGCTATGAAAATCATTAAAAAAAAAAAAAGAATGCATCATTTCCCTGATAGGAGACATACCATGGAAATGAGTATAGGGGTTTGGCACTGGAAAGCCTAGACATTATGGTGCAGTGGATAGATAGAGCACTAGATTGTGTTCTAATCTCTCCTCCAGATACTTACTAGGTGTGAGCTCCTGTTGGGGAAGACAATTTCCTTATCTATAAAATGGAGATAATAAAAACATTTACTAATGGGATTGAAGTGAGGATCAAATGAAATAAAATGTAAAGCACTTTGTAAATCTTAAAGAATTATATAAATGATATTATAATTATTATCTGTAAAATGAAGGAATTATACTCAATGGTCTCTAATGTCCCTTTCAGTTCTAAATATGATTTTATAATACTGTGCTAAGTCCCAGTTCTGCCAAATAGTAATGTGAGACAACTAATTTTGTCTTTCTGTGCCTCGGTTTCCTCATCTGTAAAATGAGGACATTGACTTGAATGATCTCTAAGGTCTCTTCCAGCTCTAATGAAATGAAATGGAGAAACTGTATGATCTAGATAGCAATGACTCACTCGGAGCCTTTGAAGTCCCTCTGTCTGGCACTGCTACCAAAGAGAATTATTCATGAGCCAGGCTGAGACCTACCTACCCAGATCTCACCTCCTTCTGGCCAGGTCCAGCTCAGTCTGTTGTGGGTGCTAGAGCCCGGCTACTGCCAGGAGCTCCTCCTGGTCCCCAAAGCCCCCAGGCTGGGCAGTGAGACCCTCTAGCAGGAAGAGGAGCAGTCAGCTCTGCAGACATTCACTCGATGGTCCCCATCTGGGGAATGTGCCTTCTGCCTGGCAGGAAGTGAGCAGTGGCCGGCGTCTGAGCTCAGCTCCGCTCCACTCCATCAGCCACCCTAGCACAGGAAGGCTGTGAGGGAGAGATGCGAGTGACAACATTCTGGAGAAAGGCTCCGGAGGGAGGGAAGAAAGACAGACTAGAGCCCATTTGGTTTGCACAGCTCCCATCGCCATCGGGCGCTGTGCTTTCCTTCCCCTTCATCAGACAGATGGACCCTGGGAAAATCCTCTCTGCCTGGGCAGGAGGTTGCACAAATGTGAAATGACAACTCTCTAGCAAGAAGAGCAGAGCCAGAAAGCTATTTGAGGCTTCAGGGGTAGGTTAGTTCAACAGTAATCACACAGTACTAAAGAGTTAGACCTGGTGGGTAGGAGCCTCATGGCCAAAGAACGACCCCCTAGGTCCAGCTATGTCCCAAATGTGTACCTTTGGCTCCAACTGGAGTCTGCGAATAGCCCATACTCAAGGCCAGGAGCACAATTCAGAAAGCAGGGATTATTTTTGTTCCCATATGGTAAGCCCAGTGCCTAGCACAGTGCTTGGTGCGTGGTAAATGCTTTAAAAATGATCGATTGGTTGATTGTAGATGTTGGCTCTTTTTAAATGGAGACTGTTTATTTGGCAGGTGTTCCAAGAGCAGGGACAAAAAACTGCAGCTGAAAGGGTTTGTTTCCATTAGGAAGAGAATTGCCCAAAGATACTCAGAGAGGGAGGGAGTCAAAGGATTGAAGCTTGTATCCTAATAGTCATTTACTACCTATGTGATATGAGGCAAGTCACTTAACCCTCTCAGTTTCCTCCTCTACAAATGAAAAAGAATTAAACTAGAATCATTTCCAAGCTTCCTTCTAGATGTCAATTTATCATCTTGTGATCCTACCAGAGAGACAGGCCAGGATCCTAGAAACCTACCAGGGGGTAGATGGGCTAGGATTTTGCTGATCAGTTTAAGCTGCAAAAGGAAATATTCATGCCAGCTTCTGGCCCAGAGCTGGGAGCACAGCTTCCCAGCAGACAGAGGCTGGCCTTCAGATTTCAGTCAAACTGAATAATTTGGACTAATTATGGTGAGACCAATATACATTCACTGCCAGGCTGATTCTTTTTAAATTCAGTTTTATTAGTTCAGAGAAACAACATGGTATAATGGATAGAAAGTTGGCCCCAGAATCAGTCAGGACTGAGTCCAAGTCCCACCCTTAATATACACTGTTTATGTGATCCTGGGCATGTCATTTAACCTTTCAATGCTATAGTAACTCTACAACTATAAATTGCAGATAATTTTCTGACCTCAATTGTTGGAGGGAGTTTCTTTATCTAAGAATTCATATGTCTAGTCTATATTGTTCTCAGGGGAAGAAATAGGATTTAAACTCAGGTATTCTGATCTCCCAATAACAAAACTAGATAAATCAAAATGAGGTCACCTGCATGGACAAAGGGGACTCAGAAAGGCAAACGTCTACCTCACCCAGCTACTTCTTAGTTCGCTGAGGAGATACAAGAGAGAAGAGAAGTTTGTCAGATCCCTTTAGTACTTGTCTGATCACTTTCACTATGCACGTCAACTCATTTGGGCCCTACAATATCTATGAAGCAGGTAGGTAGTCCAGGTACTCTTTGCCACTGTAATTATGAGAAAAACTGAAATTCAGGGAAGAAAAAGGATTTGCCATAATAACTCAGCTGATAAATGGCAGAGCTGGGAGTGATAACACAAGAAAAAGTTGAGGATAGGCAAGAAGGTTGGGAACCTAAGTAATAGAAAGGATAAGAATGTCTAATCATCATCTTATTCATTCCCAAATAGCTAATCTTTGTTTTATCTTGTCCCATAAAAGATAAATATTACATATATTGATTGTGTCTATATATATAATCTATTATATAAATATCTAATACATAAAGAAATATTTAACTATATATACCTATATCCCAACTTAGTATCTCACCAAAAACAAAAAAGAAAAATTAGCCTTTTAGTTATTCTTAGTCTTCCTTACCAGCCTCAGCTCATTTTAAGAATTAAGGAAAGACAGAAACAAGCATTTATTAAGTGCCTGCTATATGGCCACTTTACCATATTTTTTTATAAATTTCTATTGTTTAATTCTCATAACAACATTAGGAAATAGACACTATTATTCATAATACTTTTAGTATTTGTCTGAATACTCTCACTATACACACATCAACTCATTCGGGCCTTACAATAACTCTATGAAGCAGGTAGGTAGTCCAGGTACTCTTTGCCTTTGTAATGATGAGAAAACTGAAGTTCAGGGAAGAAAAGGGATTTGCCATGATAACTCTGCTGGTAAATGGCAGAACTGGGAGTGATAACACAGGAAAAAGTTGAGGATAGGCAAGAAGGTTGGGAACCTAAGTAAGACAAAGGATATGAATGTCTAATCATCATCTTGTTCATGTCCAAACAGCTCTCCTTTGTCTTAGCTGGTCATATATATTTATATCATTATCTAATATATAAAGATATATCATAGAAATATAAATTTAAGTATATATATATATGTATATATATATATATCCCTATATAGTGGCCCATCAAAAACAAAAACAAAAAACTAACCTTTTAGTTATTTTTAGTCTTACCTGCCTCAGATCATTTTAAGCATTTAGGAAAAAAGGAAACAAGCATCTATTAAGCGCCTACCAGTGCTGGAAACTTTGTCAATTTTTTTATAATTTTATCTTATTTGATCCTCATAACAATATTGAGATAGAGGCTATTATTAAGAGTTATTACATATTGTTACATTTTAGTAATATTATTAATAAGAGGTAGCATTGACGTAGCACTTTAAGATTTGTGAAGCACTCTCCATATGGTATCCCATTTGATCCTTCTGAGTTAGGTCCTATTATGATCCCCATTTCTCAGATGAGGAAACGGGGCAGGCAGCAGTTAAGTAACTTGTTAATACAACTAGTAATTGACTCTAACTCAGATCTCCTAACTCTAGGCCCAGTTCTCTAGCCAACAAGTAATCTAGCCGCTAATACTCCTAACATACCCTAGCAAGATGGTTTATATGTGTGCTTTATCTGCCCTTGCTTTCATCTCCTATACATCCATCTTTCAATTCTAAGTTGGTCAATGAGTTCGCTGTATCCACATTGATCTCTTTTGACAAGGTTTCCCTCATCAAAATTGTCTCTTTATGTCTTCAGAATTATAGATATCACTTCTGCTTTTACCTCTCCATAATATAAAGTGCTAGTCCATCACCCCAACCCCATTTCCTATCACATCCCTCTTGAATATTGTGTACTCTTCCAGAGATCTTATCCAGAAAATCACTAAATTTTCAGAATTGAAAGAGACCTCAGAGGCTACCTATTACAAAGAATGTCCAGAAATAATTCTTATCATAACATCCCCCAAAAAATATTAATCAAACTTCTGCTAAAAGATTTCCAATAAGAAAGAACCTACTCCCTCCCAAGGCAGCCTATTTTACTTTTTGATGGCTGTAGTCATCACAAAATTTTACCCGTATAGAGAGTCTAAATCTCCATCTTCCACTTATTACTCCTAGTTCTGCCCTCTCACACTGAACAGTCAAGTTTAATCCTCCCTTCACATAGCAACCTTGTGAATATTTGAAGACAGCTATCTTGTCTCCCTTTATCTTTCTCTTCTCCAAGATAAGCACCCAGGGTTCCTTCAACCCTTCTTCATATGGCATATATCCAGGTTCTTCACTATCCTAGCTGCATTCCCATAGACATTTTCTAGTTTATCATTATCCTTTCTAAACTGAATTTATGCATGATGACACACACTTATAATTTCCTGCTACTAGGAAACTAAGGTTGATGGATACCTGGAGCTCAGGAGTTCTGAGGTGCAATGGGACTAAAAACAATTGGATATCCACACTAAATCTTCATCTAAATGGTGATTCCCCAAAACAGGGGACCAGCAGCTTAGGACTACACTGTTCCACCTGAAAACCCAAGCAGTTCAAAGTTTCCATGTTTGTCAGTAGTGAGTTTGAGTCTATAAATAGTCAGCCTGGGAAAGGTGAGACCCAATCTAAAACAAAATAAACAAACCTGAACTTAGGACAGTCCTCCAGTTGTAGTATGACCAGAGAAGAATATGGAGAACAATCACTTCCCTATTCCTAGAAATTAAGGTTCTCAACATAGTAGTCAAAAAAGCAATTGTTCTTTATATATCTATCTATCTATATATATATAGATATATATAAAATAAGAAATTCATATCACCTGATAAGAAATGAAGACATAGCTGGCTTAGTTACCCTGCTTATATAGAGTTTGTAGGAGAATTATCTAATTAAGGGGAAAAGTCATAGGCACAAAAACTATGAATTCCAAGGTATGAATTGCAAGGGCTGGAGTGATTTCAGGATGAAGAGATCTCTGGAACATGGTAGAGAAGTACATCTTGGTAAGGAATGATATAGCTCCTTTAAATAGAACCATACAGATTCTTTGTAATCATAGTTTTCCTATCTAGATGATCTCTAACCATCTTTTAAATGATCAAACCTAGAATTTTCTCAGGAATCAAAATTAAATTTACCATCTTACAGTTTTCAAGTTCTGTTATTTTCCTCTCTTTTGAAACTGGGATATTGTCCCTCTCTGTAGTTCCTGGACATATAAAAAATATGATGTCTTCATCCTGACCTTTTTCCTCTTCCCATTAGAACTTGAACTCTATCCCTGGGACTCTAGGATCCCTTAAAGAAGATTTTACCTTATCTTACCCAGAACCTGGCTACCATAATCACTTCCCAGTCATTTCTAAGCCATGCCATTTACACGCTATTCCTCCTTCCATTGGAATTCAAACTGAGATCTATTGAGAAAACTTTCACCTTATTTTGAATATCATTTCCAAACCATGGCATATGTTCCCTGACCTTCTTCCACCATCACTTTCCAACTACATAAATTTTTTTCTCCTATAAGAATGTAAGTTTTTTGAGGGCAGGAACTATCTTGCTTCCTCATTTTCATATTCCCCAATCATTAGAACAGTGCCTGACATACATTAAATATTTAATGAATGCAATTACACTCATTCATTCTTTAGTTCTGAATTATCTCTCCTGTTCTTTGGAGTCTTTCAAAAATTACCAGCAGTGGCTCTGAAATTATTCATTCATCATTCAAAGATATCTAGGACAGGAAACTTGAATTCATTCAAACTTCTCTTACTGTTTCCTTACTTTTCTTTAGTATCACCTCCCTTTTAGACAAAAATGTTCTGTCATTTCCAGTGAAAAAGTTAATTTTTTTTGGCAGGAAAAAAAATCAACAAAATAAAGACTCTGCTTTCTTTTTTCTAAGTTATCATTTCATTTACTCTCAAGTAGGCTCCATCCCTTCTTGGAACCTCCTCTTTTCTACCATAGAACTTTAAAAAAATCTTTAAGTTGTTCTTAGTTTCTCTCATCAACCTTAGATGATTCTGAGTTTTAGATTCTTTATAGGATTATTCCATAAACATATTCAAATTATGTTGCCTGAGCATACTTTATTTTCTATACACAACTTTTTTTTTCAAATCTAAGTTTATATGAGGAGTTTCCTATGCATCTACATCCCTCTCTTTGGATAACTCCCATTTTTTTTCTTATTGAAATTGATGCCCTTTAGATTTCCAGACTTAAAAGTTTTCCATCTCTCCTAATATGATTTGATCACCAAGTCTCCATAATATCTATGAAGTAAACTAAATTCCTCAAACTCTTGCTTTACTTCTGTTTTCTCTTTCAAGGAAAATGAACTTTGGTCTGGGAAGAATAGAACCAAAAAAAATAGGTAATACATAGTCACTAACCAAGTAGGGAGGTGCTTCTATTAGGATCTCTAATTCACCTTGTTTATTCATGCTAGATTCCAAAGATGCAAAGTAGGGGAAATAACAATAATAGAGAAACCAAGAAATTCATAGGAATTAGAATTCAAGAAAGAAGATTACAATAAAATCCATTGTCCTGTGTTTATATATAAAGACATGTGTATAGCTATTCACTATAAAATCTACAATGGACAAAGGATGATTTCTCCCTCTACCTTTCCTTTTAAGACTAAAGTTCTTTTGATTGGATTTTTGAAACTTATGGGAAAGTAAAACATTCTTAATGCTTCTTGTTAAGTGCACTCTATCTCTGGCCAGAAGCCTATTATTCTTATATTTTGAATTGTGGTCCAGAAATACAAATCCCATTCTCAGATATCATCTTCTTAACCAATTATTCACTTCTTTCAATAAGCATTAATAATAAAATACCACCTGGTCTTGAAGCAGTTTTTTGCTCAAGACTTCATAATCTTTAGCAATGCTTTCTATATTTCTTCTGATTATGTTATTTATATCCATATGATTCATCAGAAAAAGGTAGAAGTCACAGAGTATATACCTCTTGTAAAGTTCTCTGTGATATCTTGAATATATACTCAGTAATACAGAGCTCTCTATTTTTTTACTGGTTAACAAATACCCTCAATATCTCTCAGTAGAGAGTAGAGATTGCTCACTCCAATACATTTCTGCTTCCCACGATCTTCAATGAATGCTCACACCTCTGAAAACACTTAGGGATCCACATTGCTATTCTTTAGAAGATGAGCACCTTCATCCTCAGAGGCTCCAACTTCTTATTCTTTGCAAAGAGCTTTATATCTTTACTCTGCCCCAAAACGTTTAGCAACCTTTCTTTTTCCTGTGTGTCAAATTCATCTACCATCCAACCACAACATAGGTCAAGATTCTCTTTTTACTTCATATTCTTTTTCATCTCTGTTTGACTTTGAAAATCCTTCAGTTGGGATGGAGGGGGGGTGGAGTTAAGAAACATTTTTTATTTTTCTATGTGCACATATAATGCATATATTATATACATATATATGCATATGAAATCTTTATATGCCAATGTGAAAGACAATCAAGAAAAGCTATATGTATGTATACATATAGTACTGAGAGAGAGAGAGATAATGCCTTAATGAATCCCTTAATAGGACCTTCTGAAGACATGAAGCTTTGCCCAAGGGAAAAACCCTAATGGCAGGCATTTCACACACCGTGATCGGCCTATAGGAAAGAACTGTTTAAGGATAATTTATGGAGAGGGAGAGCCCATTACTATGCCTATGAATAGAGCTGGTTCAAGGAACAGTAACTGAAACTATTTCCCAAAAAAATGGGATGAGAACATTAATACTGCGGAGACTAACAGCCAAGTCACAGAATCAACAGGATGGAAAACCATACATTTTCTGTAGTCCCTACTAACTCACAAAAAAACTCCAAAAAGAAAATTATGTACCAGATGTAAAACAATTACATTAGAAATCACAAGAAAAGAAAGTGAGAAGTTGTCAAGGTTACAAACATATGAGTTAACAGTGGAGAATACTAATCCATAGTACTCTCATTCAGCATATCTCCTTCACCAGCTTCAGTAATCTGACAGTAAACAATCCAATCCACTAGCTTATGCTTCAGTAACTACTCAGAGATTTCCCTACAGCCAAAAAAAAAAAAAAAGGCTATTGATTCGACCCAGCCCAATCCATTCCATTTAAAAGTTATCACCAAGGTGGAAGAAAATACAGTTTAAAACCTAGAGTATGAGCAGATAAATCAACAGAAAACTTACTAAAATCAAAAGAGGTGAGTTCCAAAAATCAAAAAATTATAAATATGTCTAAATAAATATTGCAAAATGAAGAAAATTTAACTAATGCCTAATGAAACACAAAATGTTGTAGATTTCCAAAAGAGCATAAAAATATAGAAGAATGGTTTAAAATGGTTCAGAAGAGAAATCAGAATCTTGAGGGAAATTAGAAGGGAACAAATGGTTGACTTATGACCTCCACAATGGAAATAACAGAATAGAAGAATCTATAGTTCCAAGTTTCTCCAAAGAAGCAAAAGAGAGAACAATAGATTGGACATACAAATACACTGGAAAAAGAAAAGCAGAAAGACTTAATGTTAAGAGAATATATGATTTCTACACAAGAAAAAGCTATTGATCCAAAAGATAGGGTACATAGTGACAATTTAATAATCATGGGCCTCCTGAAAAGAATATGACAAGTCAAAACAATCTGGACATATATAATAAAAGGGGGAAATTTTTAATTCTCAGAACTTCTAAATAAAGAAAACAAAGCAAAAATTGAAAGAATACACAGATCACCTCTAGAAGGAAACCGTATGCTTCAAACACCAAGATACAGCATGATTAAATTTAACAACTGCAATGACAAAAATTTTGCAATCAATCAAGAGGAATACCTTTAAATAGGTTCCACTTCTGCCTTAGTGGTCCCTCATGTCTGGAAAGCATGCTTTCCTCACCGTTGCCTAATGGAATCCTTAGCTTCTTTGAAATTATGGAGCAGTATTATTACATACATGAGACTTTTTGTGATTAGCAGTAATTAGTATACTCCCCCTCTTGAAAAATACATTGTTTTATTGGATGAATTGGTTGAATTGAATGTCAGAAACAGCACTGTCTAGATTTAGAAGACCTTTATTTCAATTCTGCTTCTGATGCTTATTTCTTGTGTAACCTTCCAAAAAGCATTTAATCTCCCTGGGCCTCCATTTCCTTATCTGTAAAATGAGGACATTGAAATATAAGGGCCTCTAAGGTCTCTTCTAACTCTATATCTATGATATGATGAATTGAGTTAGAATAAGTGAAGCTTTAACTAAGGACTCCATAAAATGCATGCAATATCCTTTCCACTATAAGAGAGTGACCGTTGAAAGTGACCGTTCCCTTATACCACCCCACAGAGTCACACCACTGCCATCCTTTTCCAAGGTGACTATGTACTTCTTGAAGTCCCAGAGGAAATTTAAAGGAGACCAATTTAGATTAGAAAGTTGAGGAATCGTTCATTTCAAGCAGCCAGTTATAATTAGAAATCTGAGCTAAAAACCCTGCCTCTGCCCTCTACGGCTGTCCATAAATTGATAGTCCTCTGGTTTCCTGAACTATTGATATGAGCTTGTCGGTATTACATTATGCAATTGAAAAGAGTGCTAGACCCAGAGTCTTAGAATCATACATTTAAAACTGGAAGGGACTTAATAACCATCAAGCCCAATATCCTCATCTCACAGATGAAGAAACAGACTAAGAAAGGTAAGGTGGTTGGCCAGTGGTCACACAGCTAACAAGTAGTAGTCTTGAGATTTGAACCTAAGTCTTTTGACTATATTAATAACAGTGTTATTATGTTATATATGTTTTAGCAAACATATGAAGCACTAACATTTTCAAAGTGATTCACAAAGATCATTTCATTTGATCCCTACATCAACTCTGGGAGAGAGATGCTATTCATGTTCCCATTTTACAGATAAGGAAACTGAAACTAAGAAAAGAATATGACTTTTCCATGGTCCCACAATTATTACATGCCTCAGATCACATTTGAATTCAGGTCTTCCTAACTGTAGGCTCAGAATTCTATCTAGAACATGTAGCTGCTAAATCTCACTGTCTGTCAAAAATGACTTAGCAGAGGATGATTTGAATCAACTGCTTCCCTGCAGTTATCCATTATCCTGGAATTATGGGCCCAAGATGTTTCCTCTGTGTCAAAGATCTGATTTTAGGTTCTGGTTCTACTAGTTTGAGAGCTTAGGCAAGTGATTTACCTTCTAAGCTCCAGCTTTCTTTTTCATTAAAGATAGATGGGCAACAGCATGGATGTAGTGGATCAAAAGTCAGCTTCTGGTCAAAAAGACCTGTCTCTGATACATACACCTTGCCTAATGTTGGGCAAGTCTCTTAACTCTTCAAAGCTCAAGCAACTCTCTAAGACTAGAAATCAGAGGTGATTTGCAGGTGCATCAGGTACAAGGAGTTTCTGTATTAGGAGCTCTCTACAGTGATGAAATCACATATCCAGACAAAAAGTCATGTGGATAATCATACCTGTAACACTTACTCTAAGGACTATTGGAAGTTTTTCACAAACTAGAAAAACACAATAAAAAAGCACAATAAAAAGCACAATAAAAGTTTGAGTCATCTTTATTGTTATTCTATACTAACTTTAGGAGCACTCTTATTATTAAGATAGACAGGTAGACAATCAGATAAATAGAGAGGTAGATAGATAGATAATCAGATAAACATAAATAGTAAATAGATAGTCGGTAGATAGGTAGATAGATAGACAGATTAATTGAGGATATTAAATGCTTATTATTAAATACTTAGCCTACAATGGGCTAAGCATTAGGGATACAGATACAAGCAATAGAATACAGTCCCTACTCTGAAGGAGTTTATCTTTTAATGGGGGAATATAGCACATAAAGGGAGCTAGAAAACAAGGGAGAGGAAGAAAAGGGAAGGGTACCTAAACTTAGGGATAAAGTTGATGGTGAAGAGGTAGAAAAGTCCTGAAAAGTTAGGCATGAAATTGAAGGAGAAAATTGTCGTGGATAGTCTGGGTATCCCCTGAAATGTTCATCCCAAGTAAGACTCAAAAAGCAGGGGAGGGGACCACAAGGGCAGAGATATCTCCAAGGTGAGAAGACTGCTATCAAGTGGATACAAAAATTCAGAGTCAGATGTTTAAAAGCCAAGCAAATGATTTTATATTTTATTCTAGAAATAATAGGGACCCATCAGAGTTTGTTGAGGGCAGGTAGGAGATATAGTAGATAACAGAACTAGGCTTGAAGACAGGAAAACTCAACTTCTGAGCTCAAATGTAGCTTCAGACATTAGCTGTGTGACCCTGGGCAAGTCACTTAATTATGTTTACCTCAGTTTCCTCATCTGTAAAATTAGCTGGTGAAGGCAATTTTTTTTGCCAAGAAAACCCCAAATGGGGTCACAAAGAGTCAGATACAATTGAAATGACTGGACAACAGTCTATTGAGTAGTTGGCTGACATGGTCATATTCATGCTTTAGGAAGATCAATTTGGCGACAGAGAAGAACAGGGTTTCTTAAATTTTGTCCACTCACTTTTAACCAGAGAAATTTTTACATATAAAATATGTATATAAATCAAACATTCACTGATAATAAATAATAATTTCATGACACTCACATTGAGTTATGAGATGTCATATGGAGTTACAACCCAGTTTAAGAAGCTAGGGAGTAGAGGGACAAATGGAATGGGAAAACCAATCAGGGTTCCTGCATGAGGTGATAAGATTCTGCTTTGGTGTGATGCTTTTGGTTGTGTGAGAAGAGAAAAGGCACAAGAGAGAAATGATGATGACAACTGTCTGTGAATGAGGCAGACACTGTCCAGAGTGATACCGTGTATCCACGGATCACAGATTTAGGTCTAGAAGATGCCTTAAAGGCATCTCCATTTTACAAATGGAGAAACTGAGGTCCACAAAGGATGAATGATTTGCCTTGGACCTGACAATTAGTGTCACACCAGTTCTTCCAATGCTATCTCCACTGTACCCTATACCTATTACCGAGCTACACACACAGTAGGCATGTAAAAAATGCTTATTGATTGGATTGACACAGAAGAGGAAGGTGATGTTTTAGATTCTTCCCAGCTCTATAAGTCCATCTTCCTAAGCAGCCTGTCGGCCTCCTGCCTGCTTGGGTGGTTTCCATGCTATAGAAGGCCCCCTGCTCTGCTCCAAACAGGGCAATTTAAAAACATGTAAAAGACATAAATGCTGGTGCAGCTGTGCACATCTGCAGCGAAATGTGGGATCGTTGCATCACGACGGACTCTAAATGACAATAAACCTTCCACCCCTTATAAATTAAGCTGACTTTCAAAAAAACCATCTCTTCTCGGGCAACTTTTTATGGCTGTTTGGTAACTTTAATCATTTTGCAAAATGCAATTCCTGGTCATAAATTCTCTCCTCAGTACAGATTTAGGGAGATCTAGAGGACTGCGGCGGGTTGATAGGTAAGTTTTAATCTGACAAGGCCAAAAAGTCTATTAGATTTATACGGAGGGAGCAGATATCCTGTAATTACAGCCAGGCCGGTGGAGCTGAGCGGGGATGGGGGATAGAAGACTCCAGGGGTGGGAGGTGGGGTGGGGGGTGATGCGAAGGAAGGATGTGGTCCTGGGTAAGGGTCTGAGAAACAACTTACAACTTCCTCCATTTGTTAAATTCTCTGGAATGAGGTCGAAATGCCTTCCCCAAGCCGAAGCAGCCTCTTTGTCACAAGCCCAGCCATGACCACCTAGGATGATCCTGGTTTCCAAATCACTGAAGCTCATGATTTATCTCCATGTGGGCAGAGTTACTCTGGCAGCTTGAGTTGTCCCTAAATGGTAAGCCAAGCATAGGATTTCTCTCAAAAAAGGCCGTGTGTTACCAGGCAGGACAAGGACAAGGTGTTGAAGGGAAATCCCTAGTCCACTGGAAATCAAGGGCAAGTTGGAACACACCCAGAGGAGGTAACTAGGACAATAAGGTTAACTAGAAACCATGCTTGAGAGAATCACAAGCATTTACCTTGGAAAAGAAAAGACTTAGAGGATCTTATATGATCCCTTTTTAAGGGCTGTCATTTGAAAGAAGAATTAGACTAGTTCTGCTTGTCCTCTGAAGGTAAAACTAGAAACAATGGATAGAGCTTTTGGCTTGATATAAGAAAAAACATATTAATAACTGGAGTTAGCCAAAAGTATGATGGTTACCTAGGAAAGTGGTCAGTTTCCAGTCCTTTAAATTCCCCACCAGAGGTTGGATGGCTTCTTGTGAAATGAATTCAATTAAATTCAAAAATATTCTTAATTTAAATTTTTATTGTTGACTTTCTTTTTACATCACCTTTAAATCACATGCCATGGTATATCCTCCCATCTCCTCAGAGTCTTATAATAAAAAAATTTTTTTAGAAGGATAGCACATTTTTTATTTTTTATTTATTTTTTATTAAAGCTTTTTGTTTTCAATATCTAGGCATGGATAATTTTTCAACATTGACCCTTGCAAAACCTTGTGTTCCAAATTTTCCCCTCCTTCCTCTCCCCCTCCCCTAGATGACAAGTAATCCAATATATGTTAAACATGGTTAAAATATATGTTAAATACAATATATGGATACATATTTATACAATTATCTTGCTGCACAAGAAAAAATCAGATTAAAAAGGAAAAAAATGAGAAAGAAAATAAAATGCAAGCAAACAACATCAAAAAGAGTGAGAATGCTATGTTGTGATCCACACTCAGTTTCCATTGTCCTCTTTCTGAGTGTAGATGGCTCTCTTCATCACAGGATCATGGGAAATGACCTGAATCATCTCATTGTTGGAAAGAGTCATGTCCATCAGAAATGATCTTTGTATAATCTTGTTGCCATGTATAAAGATCTCCTGGTTCTGCTCATTTCACTTAGCATCAGTTCTTGTCTCTCCAAGGCCTTTCTGAAATCCTCCTGCTGATCATTTCTTATAAAACAATAATATTCCATAACATTCATGTGCCATAACTAAAGAATATTTTTAAAAGAGAAAAAAGTCAACACATTCACAAAATTCAGATTACTCAAACCCATATTCATTGTTCTCCAGAAAGGAAGAAAAGTACTTTCTAGTATGTCTTTGAAACCAAGTTCACTTATGATAATTTCATAACATACAATTTCACTTTCAGCAAACATTTATTAAATGTTTTCTACATGTCAGGTACTATGTTAGGTATTGGAGACAAAAGACAAAAACAAAGACAAGAAGTGAAACTGTTCCTGCCCTCATGAAGTTTACATTATACTGTATGTAGTTAAATAAATATAAATCAGATAAATGGTACCTTTGATCTACCCTTCTCCTGACACCATCATTAAGAATACAGAAGAAGAGGAAGGAATTAACGAGGTTTTGGCTACCAGAGAAGATATTAAAAAATTTTTTTTAAAAAAACAAGAAAATTGTATGAAAGCAAATACAAGGGCTTTTCAAGTATGGAGGAGAGACAAAGGAAAAACATACAATCACAAGATCATAGATTTAGTGCTGAAAGATAGATGGATTTCAAGTCATTGAGTTCAATCTCTTCATTTTTTTAGATGAGGAAACTGAAGAACAGAATGATTAATTGACTCATATAAAACTATACTACTAGTATCTGAGGCAAGATCAGAACTCAGGCTTTCTTTCCTCTTAATTCCAATGGCCATTAGAAAGAAGAAAGCCTGCAACCACTTTCCCCTGATAAGGCTATAGTATCAAGGCTATCCCTCTGAGAAGGAGCCTATTGATGAGGCAAGTGAAGAGATAGGAGAATCTGAAAAAAAGGACAAAATAGGAATAACCATTACAGAAGAAAATAAGTCAGAGGAGGAATCCTGTCTGAATTTAGATTTCTGGTCATTGTCTTACAAGAGTCAGAAATCACACTAAGTCATTCTGGTTCCCAAGATCCCCAGCTGACTTGACTGTGACCCTTTGGGAGGCTATAAATGAAAAAGTTGATGGGGGAAGGTTAGTGAAGACACTTGATAAATCCAATACTGGGAGAAGATAAAACACAAAGGGAACATGATTGTTTCATAAGAGTACTTATACTTGAAGTCTCAGTGGGAGCAGATGAAGTTAGGCATCTAAATTGTGGCTGGGAATACCTAGGTTTGCAGCTTTCTTATAGACTGGCAGCAAGGGAACTGCATTTCAGAGATAGTTTTTTTATTTAAATATATTTTGATTGTATCCTTTTTGCTTCTTTTTTTATAAGTAAAGATTGTATACAATAAGATCATATTTATGGTCAACTTCATTATGCCATGTTCATGTAATAAGAGTACACTGAAATACAGCCAACCAGAGAAGAAGGGAGCTTTCCAGAGTATGGGTAATCAAGGCAAGGTTTGAGTTACATTCATTTATACTAACCATTCAGTCTTACAGTAAAAAGGTGAGCAGCTGCCACTCACTAATGGGTCAAGCTATAGAATAGACATAGTAGCTCTATGAAAACCATGAGACTAGTGTTCTGCTGGACACCCCCGATGCTGTGAAGTAAACAACTTCAAGAATGAACAAGGTATTGGAAAGGGTCAATCAACCAAGCAAAGAATTCCCTTGTGCATCATAGATTAAAAAACAATTTCAGCAGAGAAAGTGTGCTCACTTTTGAGAGATCGGAAAAGGGCTCACATAGGAAGTGGAACCCAAGCTGAACCTTGAGGGAAATTGGGGATTCCAAAAATGGAGAAAAGGAAAGCCTTCCAAGGCATGAAGGAAGTCCTTATAAAGGCAAAGAGGAGGAAAATGAAATCTCCCTATTCAGAAAGAAGCAAATAAATCAGTTTGACTAAAATATAAAGCGAATAAGGGGAAATAGTGTGAATCAGTCTGTAAAGATAAATCAGGGATATCATAAGCATCTTCTTGTAGAGAAATGGAGATTAAGTTGAATGCTCCTTGTAGTTCCTCTCGTCTCTGAGATTCTATGAGATTCTTACTGCTGTTGGGTAGACACCAATCAATCAATAAACATTTATTAAATGCCTACTATGTATCTGGGACAGCTAGATGGTGCTGGGTTTGGAGTCAAGAAGAGTTGAATTTAAATCCTGGTCTTCTCACTCCTAGTCTAATGTCTTGGTTGTGACTACATAAAGCTTGCCTCTCATGAAGGGTATGGGTGCATTCTCAGCTTCTGATGGCCACTACAATAGGAGATTCTGCCTCATGGAGCAGTGCCCCTCCCACTTTTCCAGTCTTCTTAAACCTTCCCATCCCACCGCTACTCATCAATCCAATGACACCAGCCTGGGGCAAGTCATTTAATTTTGTTTGCCTCAGTTTCCTCATCTGTAAAAGGAGCTGGAAAAGGAAATGGCAAACTACTCCAGTATCTTTGCCACAAAAACCCTAAAAAGGTTTGCAAAGAGCCGGACACAACTGAAAACAATTAAAAAATTATCTGTCTAGCCCCATGTTAAATGCTGACAATACTGAAAGAGGCAAAAGATAATTCCTGCCATGAAGGAGCTTACAATGTAATGAGGGTAAGGGTAACTACAAGCAAACAAATATATACAAAGCAAATTATATGTAAAATAAATTGGAAATAACACAGGAAAGGTGCAAAAATTAAGAAAAGATTGGGAAAGGCTTCTTGTAAAAGATGGGATTTTAGTTGGGACTTACAGGAAGACAAGGAAGTTAGAAGTTAGGTTCCAGGTATGGAGGACAGCCTGAAAAAAAACCTGAATATAGGAGTTGGAGTTTTGTTATTTGTGGAACAGCCAGAAGGCTGGTGTCAGTGGATTGAAGAGTATGTAGTAGGATATAAGACATAAGAAGATTGGAAAGTTTGGGGGGGCAGGTTATAGCATCCATGAGGCAGAATCTCCTCTCAAAAACTGAGACTACACACCATCCATGCAGTCTTCATGGGAAGTGTGCCATATAAAATCACAACAAAAACATTAGTCTATATTATGGAATATTATTGTTCTGTAAGAAATGACCAACAGGATAATTTCAGAAAGGCCTGGAGAGACTTACATGAACTGATGCTGAGTGAAACGAGCAGGACCAGGAGATCATTACACACTTCAACAACAATACTATATGATGATCAATTCTCATGGATGTGGCCATTTTCAACAATGAGATGAACCAAATCAATTCCAATAGAGCAGTAATGAAATCATCCAGCTACACCCAGAGAAAGAACTCTGGGAGATGTCTATGAACCACTACATATAATTCCCAATCCCTCTATTTTTGTCCATCTGCATTTTTTTATTTCCTTCACAGGTTAATTGTACATTGTTTCAAAGTCCGATTCTTTTTGTACAGCAAAATAACTGTTTGGACATGTAACATATATTGTATTTAACTTATACTTTAACATATTTAACATGGATTGGTCAACCTGCCATCTGGGGGAAGGAGGGGAAAAATTAGAACAAAATGTTTGGTAATTGTCAATGCTGTAAAATTACCTATGCATATATCTGGTAAATAAAAACTATTAAAAAAAAAAAAAAGATTCTGCATCTCCCAGGCTGAAGTTCATAGGCCCCTGAATCAAACATTCCAGTTTGACCAGTTGATTTCTCCTCCCTCCTCCCTCACAAAAGTGGAGCAAGTAGAAAGCATTCTGGGCTTAAAGTCAAGAGAGCCCCTACTCAAGTCATTGTCTGCAATATCATTAGCAGTGGGATCCTATGCAAGTCACATCATCTCTCTAAAAGTCAGTTTCATTATCCATAACTTGGGGACAATGATACTTATCTCTCAGAAGGTGCTTCAAGACTTTCACAAGCCTTAAAGTACAATAGACATGAGAGCTGGCAAGATTTATGCTACCTCACAAATAGAGATCAAAATAAGGGACTCCCATTTTGATAACATTTCCACACCATTTACAAAGTACTTTTATGCAATAACCCTGGAGGTAGGTAATACAAGTATAATTTCTCCAAATGATAGATAGTTGTAGGGATCTATTTTGCAAGTATGAAAACTGAAGACAGAATAGTTAAGGGATTTGCCGATGGTCACACAGCTGAACATTTTCAACTCTAGAACTTTAAGCCTAAAGTGACCCTTTGATAGCCACACTCAGCCAGCCGGGATCCCAGTGTTCCTGGTGCCCAGCCAAGATATCCCCGTGTTAACAAAGAAAAGATTTTTTTTAAGAAACATAAAAGTATAAAATATAGATAAGCATTAGTCAAATGAGACTAATGCCTCCAATATTGTTTCAAGCTCACTCATAGATGTCGGCCGCTGGTGAGATTGCCATTTATCAAGCAGGAATATTACAGTTGTATATTAGACAACTGTCTCGTGGCCATCCTAGCATCTCATCTCCAGGGCACACCCAGGCAAGGTGATGTCTCTCCCCCAGATAAAGTCAACCTTGATGGAGAAACTCGCCAGTTTCAGGAACATCTTGTCCCATTGTGACTGGTGAAAAGCCTTGCCCCCAACAACATATGAATATTTAAATGACTCTTAATTATTTAGATCATCATTTTATTAGCATTCACTGCTCTACAGACCCATAAAAATGCAGAAATTCAGGTATGCCCTGATCTCTCTTTCAGGAACCTTTAAAGCCCCAGCCTGACCCCCAAATCTTCTCTCATCCAAGGTCCCTCCCTCCCTTATTCCCTACCTACCTAATCCTGCCATCTGTCACCATTCCAACCCTCAGACCTCACAGAGCAATTAGCTTGTACCTTTTATGTCTTATCGTGTATTATAGTTATATATGTATATTATGAAGAAGTATCTGCAGCACAGTTGGTAGAGAATTGGCCTTTGGGGCTGCTAGTTGGTACAGTGGATAGAGCACTGGCCCTGGAGTATGGAGAACCTGAGTTCAAATTTGACCTCAGAATCTAACACATATTAACTGTATAACCCTGGGCAAGTCACTTAACTCTAATTGGAGAGAGAGAGAGAGAGAGAGAGAGAGAGAGAGAGAGAGAGAGAGAGAGAGAGAGAGAGAGAGAGACAGAGAGACAGAGAGAGACAGAGAGAGAGACAGACAGAGAGAGACAGAGAGAGACAGAGAGAGAGAGAGAGAGAGAGAGAGAGAGAGAGAGAGAGAGAGAGAGAGACAGAGACAGAGACAGAGAGACAGAGAGAGAGAGAGAGACAGAGAGAGAGACAGACAGAGAGAGACAGAGAGAGACAGAGAGAGAGAGAGAGAGAGAGAGAGAGAGAGAGAGAGAGAGAGAGAGAGAATAGGTCTCAGAGTCAGAAAGTCCTGAGTTCAGATCCTGCCTCTGAAACATCTTGTCTATATGAACCTATGCAAATTAGCCAACCTCTCAGTCCTCTAGGCAATTCTCTAAGACCATAAATTGAAGAGAAAGCACCAACCAGAATTGGTAGACAGTATCCTTCATCCGAAAATTCCCTACAACAATGAAATTACTCTTTAGCCCTGTGTGTATTATGTGCAACTGGCTAATCTTTTATCATGAGCACCAGAAAAGAAAGGACCATTTTTAGTTAAGTTTCACATCTTCCTCAGGGCCCAGAACAGAATCTGAACCCACAGCAGGTAATTAATGGCTGTCTTGGGCAGAATTGAATTAATTAAAAGCAAAATGCTAAAATTGTTTCTTACTTTCCTTAGACATGGGTTGTATTGGACAACCCACTATGGTGATGCATTTCTTCCTATCTGGCTAGGCTGGTCCACAGGAAATAGGTATAGTCTATTTTGGGGGCCATATTCAAACTGTTGCTATCTGTAGTAGAATGAGCCAAAATTTGACCATCCCTGGCATTATTTTCAAGATTCAGGGACATCTCAAATTCCCGATGAGGTATCAGTAGAATGAACATGAATCAGCTGTATCATATTGCCAACAAAGAAGTATACATGACAGTATGACACTATATGTATCATCAAAGAGAGGCACTATTGGGAAATAAGGTAATCCAATCACCTGGCAAGAGAGAACAGGAGTAGATGGACAATCTTGGGCTCTAATGTTACTCATAGTAAGTCAGGAGTGCTAGAGAATGCTCTAACTCACTATTGATTAGAGAAATGCAAATTAAAATGGCTCTGAAATACCAGATTGGCTAATATAATAGAAAAGAAAAATGATAATTATTGGAAAAAATGAGGGGAAATTTGAACAATAAAGCATTGTTAGTGGAGTTGTGAACTGATCCAACTATTCTGGAGAGCAACTGGGAACTATGCCCAAAGGGCTATAAAGCTGTACTTACCCTTTGATCCCATAATACCATTACTAGGTCTGTATCCTAAAGAGATCATAAAAAATAGAAAAGGATCTGCATGTACAAAAATACTCTTTTTGTGGTGGCAAAGAATTGGAAATTGAAGGAACACCCATTAATTGGAGAATGCTGAACAAATTGTAGTATATTGATGCGATGGAATATTATTGGGCTATTAGAAATGGTGATCAGACAGATTTCAGAGAAATGTGGAAAGACTTACATGATCTGATTCTGAGTGAAGTGAGCAGAACCAGGAGAATGGTTTACACAGTAATAGCAACACTGTGTAATAATCAACTATGATAGACATGTTTTTTCAACAATAAAATGATGTAAAACAATTCAAAAAGATTCATGATGGAAAATGCCATCCACAACCAGAGAAAGAACTCTGGAGCATACTATTTCAACTTTATTTTGTTTTTTTCTTTTTTGTGTTTTTTTTTCCATTTTGTTCTGATTCCTCTTTCACAACATGACATGTGGAAATATGTTTAAACAGTTATAACCTATATCAGATTGTTTGCCATTTTGAGGAGGAGAGATGGGAAGGAAGGGAAAGAGAGAGAGGAAAAAAATGGAACTCAACATCTTATGAAAATGAATGTTGCCTATCTCTGAAATCAGGAGGACCTGAGTTCATATCTAGCCTCAGACACTCAACACTTCCTAGCAGTGTGACCCTGGCAAATCACTTAATTCCAATTGCCTCAGCAAAAAAAAAAAAAAAAAAAAAAGTTGAAAACTATCTCAGCATGTAGTTCAAAAAAATGGACGGAGGGATAAATAAATGAATGAATGAAATTTGTGTCCAGAGCCTTTCAAAAAAAAAAGAAAGTGCTAGAGGAAGGCCCCTAGAACATTGAGTTGATTTAGCTACATGTGGACACTGGATTTACCAGGGGATGTGGGCAACAGCTGCACAATATGAAAAGGCCTGGATGGGTTTTTTCCTTCAGCATTGGAGGGAGTACTGACATTGAATAGAACACAGATCCAGCAGGGTCTCAAAGAATAGCACAGAATTCTGAATCAGAAGACCTAGATTCAAATCTCAGTCTGTCATTTAACAACTTGTACAATCTTAGAAAAGTTCCTTTCTCCCTCTGGGAATCAGTTTCCTCAGCTGTAAAATAAATGCATTGGATTAGAAAATTGTTCAACTCCTTTCTAACTTTAAAAAAAAATCCCATGACAGGAATTGAATTCAATCAATCAACAAATCTTTATTAAGCACCTACTAGTGCTAGACACTGCTAAGCACTGAGAATACAACAAACATAAATCAACCTTTGCCCTCAATAATTAAATTAGATTAACCATTTCTGCTTTTAGAATCAACATCCTAGGTTAGAAAACAAAAAGAAATATTTTGTTTCCAGAAGGAACCTTGTAGAACTAAATACATGAGCTTGATTGAACTATAACTTTTTTTCATATAATAGCTTATTGACTCATTTTCATATAACACTTTAAGATTTTCAAGGATTTTTTTCCTTTTTGTGGAAATAAAGAACGGAAAACAAAGTTATTGCCCATAGTCTGGAGAATGGTCCTTGAACATAATGAAGTATTACTGTACTGATAAAAAATGATGAGAATGATAAATACAGAGATGTTTAGAAAGATTTACATGAACTGATGCAGAGTGGAATAAGCAGAGCCAAAAAAAAATGAATACAACAGTGTGAATGGAAAGAACAGCCACAAAATGGTCAAAGTCAAATGCCATTAAATTATAAGACACAAGAGAAAAAACATGAAAAGACAGTTCTCCCCATGCCTTTTGTCCTTTCATAGCATCTTCATTATTCATTAAGTTCCTCTTGGGGGTTACTCTTTATTGGGCTCCAAAAGTTGGTGTCCTCTTAGAATATTGACCTCCTTGTCTTTCTTCCTTGTATATAGTATGTCTTTGGTGTTACTCTTGTCAGCCATTGCTCTTCTGGGGATGATGATGATACTGCCAATGGGAACTGTTGATAAACTGGCCTTTTGCTCATTGCCTGAAAGGGAGAAAAGAGAAAAAGGAAGAGATAGACATACAAAGAGAGAGAGAGAGAGAGAGAGAGAGAGAGAGAGAGAGAGAGAGAGAGAGAGAGAGAGAGAGAGAGAGAGACTTAGAGAGACTTAGAGGAGACTTAGAGAAAGACAGAAAAAGCAACAGAAGGAAAGAGAGATGGATAGAGAGAAAGAGAATTCTCTCTTTTCTTCTCCTAACAAAAGAAAAAGGACTCTCAAAAGTCCTTTACCAGTGGATTCAATCATCATTCAGCTGACTATCTGGTATGTAGCTTGTTTGCACATGATTGGGTGCTGTCTCCTTGAGGGCAAGGACTGCCTTTTGCTTTTTTTCATATTCTTAGTGTAATATAGTGTCTGATACAAAGTATGTATTTAATAAATATTTATTGACTGATTGACTAGTTTTATTTTATTTTAATTTTTTTTGCATAATCCAATAGGGCATGATTCTCTTCAACTATAACATTTTTCAATGGGTTCCAATCCTGGATTTGCTTTTTAATACCTGAGTGACCTTTGTTCTTGTTGTTCAGTCATTTCATGACCCAATTTGGGGTTTTCTTGGCAAAAATCCTGCTTGTGGTTTGCAATTTCCTTCTTCAGTTTATTTTACAGATAAGGAAACTAAGGCACAAACAGGTTAAAGTGACTTGCCTAGCATCACATAGCTAATAAGTGTCTGAGGCTGGATTCAAACTCATGAAGTATTCCTGATTCCAAGCCTTGTACTCTAACCAGTAAGCCACCTAGCTGCCCCTTGTGATCTTAGGTGAGTACCTTCTCTTTTCTGAGCCTCAGTTTCCTCACCAATAAGATGAGCACTTTGACTTAGTTGACACTTAAAGCCCTTTATGGCTCTAAATCTATAGGATGGTAGTACATAAATGAAGGGGTTAGTTTAGATAATCTCTGAGGTTCCTTCTAAACGCTAGCAGCCAATAATGTACCAGTCACCAAGACCATTTTGGTCCCTTTAGTCACGAGCTTGGCAGGACAAATAGGCCTTTGTCTACTCGGAGCCTCAGCCTTTAGTACTCCCTGAAATATTTCCCAATCTGCCCCCTCCTCTGTTCCTCTTTCATTTCCACTGAATAGTATCCTACTAGAGGATATATAGGGGCTGGAGCTGGACTGGCTCACCCTCCACTACACCCCAAGTCATGTCCAAGATCTTGCTTCCACTGTGACCTTTGCAGCAGCCCCATCATAGAGAGGGACATCCTGTCCGGGCAAGCAGCCAGGAAGGGGGAGACAGACACTAAAGAGTGGAAGGAAAGAAGCGGTCAAGAAACTTGGTGGGGCATTGGAGGGAGGGGGGAGGCAGAGCCTCCTCTGTGGAGTAAAGAGGGTGGAGCCTTGTAGAGAGGGCTCAAACAATGCAATGGCAGTCTAGGAGATTCAGAGCTCCACTGGATTATCAGTTATGGAAGAAAGAGTCCACACTGAAGGTTGTATTTGCCCTCTTTCTTCCAGCAAATACCTGGGAGCCCTAAGAGGCAAGGAGGCAGGGTGGAAATATGTAATCTATGAGTTTCCAAGCTCTGAGAACAATCAGAAATCATCTACTGTTCCAGGCACACAGGAGAAAAAGATTTTCCAGACTTTGATTGATCAGACAAATAACCTTTTAAAATGAGATTCTGTGGGGCAACTAGGTGGTATAGTGCATGGAACACCAGCCCTGGAGTTGGAAGACTTGAATTCAATTCCCATCTCAAACACTTAACATTTAGCTGTGTGATCCAGGGCAAGTCACTTAACCCTGATTACCTCAAAAACAGAAAAATCAGGCAACTCAGAAAGCTACTCTGTACGCCTCTCACTACCTCATCCATAAGGATTTTGTGAGAAGTTACTTATACTTGAGTCCCCATCACATACCTTATGTCCAGTCCCTAGTTCTAATTGATCCCAAGAATCAGGTGTTAAATTTTTACTGTGAGCATGTATATTTCAGAAATCAACAAATGTCACAAATCAGAATTTAGTTTATTTTGTTGATTGTCTTAGAATCTAGACTTAAACTAACAAAAGTAATGAAGAAAATGTTAATAATGAAGAGTAAACTCCTAATCCATATTGTATACAATTTCCCTCCAAAAAATAATCAAAAATAAATAAAAGTTGTTAAACATTTACCAGTATATCCCTATGGGCATATTCATGTTGTTTCCCTAATTTATCAATTCATTTACTTTAGAGGTCTTCTAAATCAACCCTCTGGTTTTACAGATGAGGAAACTAAGGCTCAGACAGGGTAAGTTACTTGCTCAAAAGTCACAAGGATAGCAAACAGCAGAGCTGGAATTGAATCCAAGTTCCTTGACTTTAAATCCAGAATTCTTTCTCTTATACATGAAATGTCATAATGTAAAGAATCCATGTTGGCTCCCAATAATCACCACATTCTTTTCTAAATGTTCACAAATTGTGTGTTTTCTAATCCTTTTGAGTTTTAAGACAAAACTAGATTCACAACTGCTAGAACGTGGAATACATAAGTTATCCAACATATCAGGTAAAAATTGGGGATCCAGGAGGTAGTTAATTGGAGTAGTGCATAGAGCACCAACTCTGAAGTCATGAGAATCTGAGTTCAAATCTGGCCTCAGACACTTAACACTTCCTTGTTGTGCGACCCTGGGCAAGTCATTTAACCCTAATTGCCTCAGCAAAAAAAAAAAACAAAAAACTGGGGATCCACAAACAGGAAATATTATAGTCTTCTAGTCACTAGACACTCAGAGCCCTGCAGCTCCACTATGTCAGTACTGAAAGGCTCAACCTTATGTTTCCAGGGCTTAGCATTAGAATGGAGGTCCCAGTAAACACTCCCTCCCCATCTCCTTAAGACACATGAAGCCCAGGATACAAGCTTGACCTGTAGGGACACCATGACCTCAATTGTGTATATTTGTGGACATGTATGTCTGCACATGCCTTATATATTACACATGTGTGCATGTTTCTCATTATCCCTTCTGTGAGATCATGCCTTGTATGTTTTGCATGCATAGCCACATTGCAGATCCCTGCATGTCTGAGGCATGTTTGGATTGCATGTGCATGTATGTAAGTGCATGAGGGGAAAAGGGAGTTTGGGGAGGGGCTGCTCCCTCTTTCCCTGGGTTGGCAGTTTTGAGACTCAGTACCACTGGGAGTTGGGGACTCTCTGCAATGCCTGGTGTTACTTATAGCAGTTTTGCCTGCAGCGGTCATAGCGTTGGAAATCCAGCTCCATGAGGCTGCCAAGAGACCCCTGAGCCGACAGACAAGGAGGACGCATGGGCCATTTTGCAATTCCTGCTCATTAGACATGTTTGGGGCCGTACGCGTGTGCTGTGAGGATAAATAAGTATAAATATTATATTTGCCTCCAGGTGATCTTTAAAAATGTATTTCTCTCTTCCTCCACCTGCCCCCCCACCCCCCAATTGTCAGCACCTCCTGAAAGTGCCTGCTTAGACAAGATGCCATCTTAGGGGCCCTTGAGGAAAGACACCCCACCCCCACCCCCAGCTGGCCATCTCAACATTCAGGGGGCAGCGGTAGTAGAAAGCACCCATGACAGTGTGCAGCAGCCAGAAGGTATGGGTGGGGGGAGGGGGGACTGGGGAAGGGCTGTGCAAGTTACCTCCAGGGAGGCCTTCCAGGGCAACAGAGAGAAGCTCTGCTCTCCTACTGTTAGGGGAGGAGCACCTGACTCCTTCACAACAAAGTCTGACGGTCTCCATGTTTTGGTGATGATTTGGGATGAGCCAGGGCGGGAGCCCATCACATAACCAACAATTATGAGGCAGTGTATTATAGTGGATGGTGATCTGGACTTGGATCAGAAATCTTGGGTTCAAATTCTGCCTTGGACATTTCCTTACTATGTGACCTTAAGCAAGCCACTTAATCTTTCTCAGCCTCAGTTTCCTCATTTGTAAAATGGGAATAATAGCAGTGCCTACCTCCCAGGATTGTAATAATCAAATAAGAATATTTGTGGAACATTTTGTAAACTTCACAAAACTGTGTAAATGTTAACTATTGTCATCCCAGTCACTTGATCTCATTGAGCCTCAGTTTCCTCTCATGCAAAATGGGAGTCATTGGGGTATCTCATTGAGGCTAAAAGGAATGCTTTGTGAACCTTAAAGTATTATGTGAATATCAGCTATTATTATTATTTTTGACCCACAGAATATCAAGCCTGGAAGAAGCCTTAAGGATAATGTAGTACAATCTACCCTATCCCCATTTTACAGAGGGAAGAACTAAGGCTCAGAAGGGATTTACCCTAAGGTCACACAGAGTGTTAATGACAGAGCTGGAGCTCAAGTCCAGTGAGATTTCTGATTCCCATTGCAGAAGGCTTTCTACTGAACATTACAGCTTCTCTCATAAACCCTCACATTGTAGTAGACCTCAGCTTAGAGTGGGGTACCAGCTTGGCCACTCTGTAAATTGTGACTTAATGAAAACTCCCTCTTATATGTGTCTCCCTCTTCAACAACTGAAGCCCTTGAAACTAGAAGAAGATGGTAAATATGGCTCCTATGGCCAGGGTCTAAAAGAAATCTCTAAATTCCCATCTTGAAGAGTGTTCCATAACACAAAAAGAATTCTAAATCTTCATAATCTCTGTCCCTCATTATCATCCCTTCCCAGGAGACCCTCATTCCTCAATAATCCCTGGATTACCTTCTTTCTCACCTTCAACCTTCCTAGCTCACCTATTCCACAAATTCCATCTCCTCTTCTCTTCAGACCTTCCTTTCCTAATCCCCTTCTTCCTTTTTCCCACCCTTTCCCCAGACCCTCTCCCCAATCCCCTGGAATTCTGTGGATTAGAAAAGTACTTGGGAGAGATTCTTAGAACTGTCCACAAAGAACCAGTTATCTCTCCCTCTGGTCTGAGTAAAAGGTCTTCTGAATTCACCAGAAATTCTGCCTCACTTCTGCTGAGTTCCTGTCTCTCTTTCTTTTCATCTGAAGGCAGTAGAAAGAATATCAGATTTAGGGTCAGAGGCCTGGGTTGAAGAGCTCCCTCTACCACTTTTCACAGTTGCATGACCTTGGATAAAAGATTGAAATTTGATGTATGTTCTCAGTTTCCTTCTCTGTAAAATGAGAAGACTGAACTCAATGATATCACCAGATCACACTTGGAATCTGCTGTCCTTGAAGCAAAATTTTTCATAGGAGAATGAAAACTCCAAATAAAGTCTTTTCTTTAGACCCCCATTTACCCAAGTGTGGAGAAATCAAGAAGTAAATTGTGATCGTCCATATTGTAATTAATTTATCATCATGGCTATTGCCCCCTGGAAATCCTAATCGTGTAAATCCTCCTTCCCAGAGCCACTTTGTATCTCCTCGGCTCGATCTTGCAAGGTGATTTAAATGTGTGAGCTTCAGCCCGGGTCTCATTATCCTTTTCTGCTGTGGCAGACAGCTAGCGTTCATTAGCAGTGACAATTGGGTTACATGTGAAAGATGCCCCGCCTCTCTTCCCAGAGAACCCTCAGGAGTAGTAATGGGGAAGAAGGAGCTTTAAAACCCCCAAACTATATCGATTCTCAATGATTTTTGTCAAGTGGGTGAGACAGATCCCTCATCATCACTGTTGTAGGGAGAAAGGATATGCATTGGGCTGCATTATACTAGAAGCCCATTTGCAAACTCAAGGGTTGCATCTATAAATAAGATATTATAGTTAAAGCAATATTGATTATTAGGAGTTACTGTTATATTTAAAGCCATAAAACTGAGACCAAAAAAAATATTACAGTTAAAAGACTCTAAATCTCTGCAGCCAATTCAAGCAGCTTGAGCAGTGATACCAGGGTTGTGAAACTCCACTCCAGCCCTCCCTGTAAATGCATCATACAACCTCAAGCTAAAAGATCTTGGAGATGAGGGAGTCCAATCCCCCTTACCCTTATTTTCTGGAAGAGGAAAGTAAGTCCCAGAGAAAGGAAGGGACTTACCTGAATTCCACAAAGAGTCAGGAACAGAATCAAGAGTAGAACTCAAAGTCTTCAAACTCCAATCATGGGTCTTTCAGTGGATGAAGTGTCAGTAAATTTTAAGCCAGAAAGGGAGGGGAAGAGTATTGTTGCTTTTTATTTCCTCCAGAGAAACAATGTTGTGACTTTGGAGGGAAGTGAAAATGGATTATAAGATCTGTTTGGGGTTTTTGCTTAAGGTTCATTAAAGATCTGAAGATGTTTTGTAAATGCCTGGATAATTGCAATTACTCATCAATCAGATTTGGTATATTCAAAGGAGAACTTGGTATCTCTTCGCCCCCTCTTTCCCTGTTTCTGCTCTTCCTAAATCCTTTCTTCTCCTCTCCCTTTCCAACTTCTCTTTCTTTCTTTCCTGTCCCTTCTCTTTTCCCCTCCCACTTTTCCTTTCCATTGAATCTTCTCCTAACTTCTCTTTCCCTTTCCTTTCTTCCCCCCTTCTCCTCTAGGCCTTCTTCTACTGTCTTCTTCCCTTCTTTCCTCTTCCCCCATCCTTCTCCTCTCTTAGATCATGTCCCCTTCCATTTCACTTTCTCTACAAATTTCCTCCCCTCTTTCTTTCCAGATCCTCTGTCTTCTTTATTCCCCTTCTGCTTCCCTCTCTTCCTGCTATCCCTTGTAGGCCCTTTCCCCAAGTTTCTGGAATCCTATGGATAAGAAAAGTATTTTTTTTCCTCCTTAGAATCTCACACAAAGAAGCAGTTGTCTCCCCCTCTGGCCTGAGTAAAGCCTCTTCTTAATTCAACAGATTCTCATTGCCATGGATTCTCTCTCACTTTTGCTGCTCCTAAGTGTTTTTTACTCTCTCCTCATCTGAAAACAATAGAAGGAATGTTTTAGAATCAGAAGACCTAGCTAGGTTCAAGTCCTTCCACATTTCAGCTGCATGACCTTGAGTAAATCATTTAATCTCCATGTCCTCATGTTCCTCCTCTGTAGAATGAGATCTAGATGACATCTAGGATCCCTGCCAACTCTAAAGCAATGATTCATTGTTCCTGAGTCTTTCTTTAATCTTCAGATACTGACAGAGTCCCCTTTGCCCCATTGCTACTCCTGGCACTTCAAGCAGGAAGGGTTTCATCCCCTATCCTGCCTTGCCCATCATGCTGCAGAAAACTTGGACCTAGTGATCTCTCAGCTGCCTTAGAGTTCTAAATCCTACACTCATTTGGCCCTTAGAATTGTCCCTTTCCCAGAAAGTCCCAGTTCTGGTGACTCAGGAGCATCTGTCTGATTATAGTTGGAAACTGCTACCTCTAAAATGAAATTATATTTTGAAATCTGAAAATATTTTTAGAAACTTTTCTATAGGTTCTTGTATATCCTTTGGATTTATACATGTGTCCATGGATATATTATAGAAAGTACATTTTTAAATAGTATTTTTCCAGTTATATGTAAAAACTTTAACATTTATTTCTCTACATTTTTGAATTCAAATCTTTCTCTCTCCTTCCCCATCCCTAAATGGTAAGCAATTTGATATAGGTATATGTACAATCTTATAAAATATATTTCCATATTAGTCATGTTATAAAAGAAGAAACAGACCAAAAGGAAAAAAACAAACAAAAAAACAATTGAAAATAGTATATTTTGATCTGCACTCAGACTCCATCAGTTCTTTCTCTGGAGGTGGATAGCATTTTTCAGCATGAGTCATTTTTGTATGACTGAGATTTCACAGTTGATCAATGCACAATGTCATTGTTACTAATCCAATGTTCTCCTGGTTCTGCTCATGTCACTTTGCATCAGTTTATAAAAGTCTTTCCAGGTTTTTTCTAAAATCTGTCTGCTTATCATTTCTTATAGCAAAATAATGTTCCACAATAGTGTTACATTTCTCATAGCACAATAGTGTTCTAAAACACATGAACATGTACATTGTTCATGTTTTGGTATATGTGTCCATGTGATATGTGTCTGTGTATGTATTATGAATATTTGACATAGCACCGTGGTGTGTGACAACTGTAGTTAAGTGCTACATATACATTTGTATATATTTATGCAGATATGTTTATGTTTTGAGAGAAAGCTATACAGAATGCTTTTAAGGATCCTTATAGAATCAGAAATATTGGATTCAAGTCCTTCCTGTGTCACAACATCACTGTGTGACCTTAGGAAAATCATTAACCTTCTTTTTACCTTGGCATCCTTATCTGTAAAATGGTGTTAATCATCCCTTTCCTCTTTCCCTCAGAAGGATACTATAAAGAAATCACTCTAGCATCAGCAAAGTGACATAAAAATGTACACATATTGATATAATCGTATTAACAATACACATACATATATAATATTAGTTTCTGTGTGTCACATGTGTTGTGCGTGTTTTATAACATATTTTAAGTATAATCACAGTCTGATAAAAAGTTCTACAACCTAAGGCTAATATGAACTGAAAAACCAATCAAAAAATTCAATCATCAGGGAATGTGTGTGTTCACACCATCAGTGAGCACTTTATAGAATTTGGGTTTCTATTGGACATTAACCACCTCCTCTGGCAAGTTACTCTGACATTACAGCTAATGTTAAACATTAATCAAATCTTCGGCCTATTGTTATATAATTGCTAGGTCTCCTAATAACAATGAACATTACCCACTTCTTCAGGTTAATATTATATATGGATTATCTTGTATATCTTACAGAAGATATAATTGGCACATAAGAGAGAATAGGGAGAATGGGAGGGGGAGACTTAATAGGGAGGAAGAATTCAAGAACCTCTACAATCTTCTATATCAAAAAGTCTCCAGAAATAGTCCCAGACACATAAAATAGAAGCAATTAAGGCAGAGAAAGAGGGAAGTATGACATTTCCAATCAGAAGATCTGAACACAATCCTGTCTCTCCTATCTTACGTGATCTTGGGAATGGCGCTTTCCTTTTTTGGGTCTCACTTTCTTATCTGGAAAGTGATGGGTAGAGCCTGATTTTCCCTTCCAGATCTCAGTCTTTTTATCATATCACTTATAACGGGATTCAGATATCTTCAAACTTTCTTGGGAGTTTATTCTCCTATTTGTAACAAATATCCATGACTGTTAAGATAAGAAATGCTTATTTATAGAACTGAAGAATATCCCCTACCAATGCACAAGCAGGAATAAAAGTACCTTGACTAGACTTGGGACTGTGAAAACTACCCACCTTTTTTTTTTTAGCCCTGAAGAGTCTCTGCCCCGGTCACTGAATCCGGAAGCTGATGCCCCGAGTCACCTAGTCACGGAATGGTAAGGAGGTGATGAAGAAAGAGTTCTGAACCTCAAGCCAAGTTCAAATATTGTCTGTCTTGAAATTATGCTTACTGGCTCCCTTGCAAATGGAAATTATATAATCTCAACTGGGTCCTTGCTGCAATAAGGCAATCTTTGTGTGCTTTCTTAATTGATTCATTCTCCTACACCCCATAACAGCTTTCCCAAAAATTTTAATTCCCTCTCAAGCCTCCCACAACTTCTCTTTCTCCATCATCTCAGCTCCAGACCTAGCAAGAAAAAAAATTTGAAGTCATTCACCACAAGCTCCCTTTTCTCTTTTCCTCCTCAACTCATATCACTCAGATTTCTACTGGCATGATCTTTCTTTCACCCCATCTCACCTGAGAAAATGGCCTTTCTCCTTGCCAAGCCAAACCCTTCTACATGCACAAGGGACCCTTTTCCATCCATCTTTTCTAGCAGATTGCCCTCTATCACCTCAACATTCTCTCTAATCTTCAAACTCTCCCTTTCTACTCTGTTTCCTTGCTGCCTATAAATATGCCCATATCTCCATACATCCTTAAAAATAACCCTCACTTGATACAACCCTCCCTGAATAGCTCTATTTCTGCTAAACCCCTTGAAAAAGCTATCTACGATTGGCACCTCCTCCTATTCTATAACCTTCTTCTAAACACTTCCTAATTCATGATTCAACTGAAACTGTTTTCTTCAAAGTGACAAATAATCTATGAATCACCAAATCTAATGACTGTTTCTTGATGCTCCTCTTTGACCTTTCTAGACCTTTTGATACCATCAATGACGTTCTTTTCCTGGATACTCGCTCTAGATTTTCATGAAATTACTTTGCCCTACTTCTCATACTTAGCTGACTATTTTTACTCAGTCTACTTTGGTAGATCTTCTGAGGTCATACTCAATCCCCAAGAATCTATTCTGGGCCATATTCTTTTTTGTCTACATTATTTCATACAGTCATCTCATAAGGTCCTAAGGATCCAGTTATAATTTTTAGATAGATGATTCCTATATCTATTTATCTTATCCTAAACTATTTCCTGACTTGTAGTCTCATATTATTTGTCTTTTAGATATTTCAGATTAAATATACCAAGTCATCTTCTACTCAAAATGTCCAAAACAAAATCCATTCTCTTTCTACCCAAAATCTCCCCTTAGCCAAGCTTTTTTACTACTTACTATTTAAGACACAGCAATCCTCCCAATCTCATTCTCATTTCACATGTTCGATCTGTTGTCATATCCTCATTACTACCTCCACAACATCACCTTTTCTCCACTGGCACAACCACTACCCTGATATTCATTGCTTCACATCTGGATTATTGCAATAATCAAGTTAGCCTTCCTGCCTCAAGTCTCTACCCATTACAATGCATCCTCCACTCAACTACTAAAGTGATTTTTTCCCAATGGGCAAGACTCCACATGGCATTTTTTTACTCAATAAGTGTTAATGGCTCCCTTTTGCCTCCAAGATCAAACGTAAAATCGTGTTTGTCTTTGAAAGCCTTTCATTATCTAACCCCTTCCTACCTTTCCTTTCTTTTTACACCATTCCCTCCATGTATACTGTATTTCAGTATACATAGAGGGAATTTCAGTATATATTTCAGTGGGTACTGAAATACATTGGCACTGGACTGCTTGCCCTTTTTAACACAAGAAATTTCATCTTCCAACCATGTGCTTTCTCATTTGGAATGCTTTCTCTCCTCATCTATGCCTCCTGGATTCCTATAAGTCTCAGCTCAAATCCCACTACAAGAATTCTTTTCTTATTATTATTCTATAAGAGATGGCGAGTAGGCTGATTTCAAAAAAGTCTGGAAAGACTTACATGAACTGATGCTGAGTGAAATGAGCAGAGCCAAGAGAACATTGTACAGAGAAACAATAATATTATGTGATGATCAACTGTGATGGACTTGGCTCTTCTCAATGCAGTGACTCAAGATAATTCCAATAGGCTGGGGATGGAAAATGCCATCTTCATCCATAGAATGAACCATGGAGACTAAATGTAGAGTATAGCATAGTGTTTTCATCTTTTTCTTTGTTTGATTTTTTCTTCCTTGTGGTTTTTTTTGGTCTATTTTTTTTCTTGTACAACATGATAAATATGGAAATATGTTTCAAAGAATTGTACGTGTATAACCTATATCAGATTGCTTGCTGTCTTGTTGGAGGATGGGGGAAGGAGAGAGAAAAATTTGGAACATAAAATTTTACAAAAATAAATGTTGGAAACTAACTTTTACGTGTATTTGGGGAAATAAAGTAATACTGGGAGGAAAGGGAGTGGTCTTTTCCACTACTAGAGCCTTCTGTTTGAGTTTACCTCCTATTAATATTATATATATCATGTATGTACATAGGCACTTGCATGCTGTCTCCTCTATTGAAATGTAAGTTTCTTGTGGGCAAAAATCATGGTTTTGCCTTTCTTTGCATCTCTAGTGCTTAGCACAGTGCTTGTCTCACAGGAAGCACGTAATAAGGCTTGTTGATTCCCTCATTGTCTAACACTCGGTAGTCCAATTCAATAAGCATTTATTAAACATCAACTAGGTGCTAGACACTGGACTAAATGACTAAAAAGTTACTATCCTCTCTATCAAGGAGCTTACTGAGTAGAGTTCGTATTCAAATTAGCAAAAGCAAAGCATCTGCCAATGAAATCCAGTTTGTGGAGGGTTAGAGAGCAGTAACAACTAGAAAGGAGGAGGGAAATCAAGAAGAGTCTTACATAGGAAGCAACATTTGAGATAAGCCTTCATAGAACCAATGAGGAGGAAAAGAGATACAAGTAGAGAAGATGGGAGAAAATTTCAGACTTGGAAATTCATGCAGCCTGTGCAAAGGCAGAAAGCAAGAAATAGAAAGTCACATATGGGGAATACAAATAGACCAAATAAGACAATCTCTGGACCTCAGTTTCCTTATCTCTAATATGGGGATAATACCTATTGCATTATCCACAAAGGGCTATTTTGAGGCTCAAGTACAATACAGTATTTAAAAGATTTTGTAATACTATATTTAATACTCTCCTCTACAAATGTCAATTATTATGTAGCTTTGTTGCCTAAAGCTTCTTTGGATGGGAATAGAATATGGCATTTTCAGGGAAGTTTAGGAGTAAGCAAAGTTGAAACATAAATTGGCTGGGCAGAGGGGATGAGTGTGGAATGAAATAAACATGAAATAGTGATCCCCTCCCAAGATGATTACCAGGATGTCCCTGTATGTGCCACCGTGGTTTACTCAGATTCTTGAGAGTAATCAGATTCTCCCTGTCTCCTTCCCCCTACTACATCCAAACATAAGGATAGAAATCACTTCTTATTCAAACTTTGTATTTCCTTAGTGCCTAGAACAGGATTATATGCACAATAGGCACTTAACACATTCTCTTTGGATAGTTGGACAGATAAATAGATAGACAGATGTCAACCCATGATCATTCCTTCATCCACACATTAACAGTATGTATATATATATATATATATATATATATATATATATATATATATATATATATATATATATATATATATATATATATATATATATATATATATATACATATATACACACACAGTATATGATCAGGAAAGCAGAATATCCTAGAAAGGCTCCATGACTCTATGGCCAGAGAATCCCTGCTCAAAGAACCATTAGGGATATCTATCAATAGCCAACTCCTTCCCTCAACACACCCTGCTAAGCATTTCACTTATAAAAGAAAGGTTATTTACTTACTATATTTTCTCCTACTCTTCACCTCAGTTTCATTTATGTAAGAGGCAGTGCAAGAGTGATCCCTTGGAGTGAGAAAGAGCTAGATTTAAATCCAACCTATGGCAATCAATTACTTGTTATATACAATGGGGATAATAATATCTCTAGATATGTCTCCTACTCTTAAATGTGTGAGGCTCAAATGAGATCATGGATGTAAATGCCTGCTATTATTAATTAATTCAACATATGTCTTTGAAGTGCCTGATGCTTAATTCAGTGAGTTGGGGAAGGGAGGGTAGGGGGAATAAAGTTGAAAGAAAACACAATCCAATCCCAGATAAATTATGGAACTCAGCTCTAGACCCTTCTAGATAAAGCCTTTACTGATTATCCCAGATGTCAATTCTTCCCCATCCCAGAATTCCTTTGTAAAATAGCTTGCATTTATTTATCTGCAATCACATAGTAGGCAGGATTTGTTTCATTTTTCTCTGTATTTTCAACACTAGCCCAGTGGGTAGAACATAGTAGGTACTTAATAAATACCTGTCAATGGAATTACATTCTATTGTCAAATGGGTCAGGCTCCTGAGGGAGACATAATAAAGAAACTCCTGGGATATACCCAGAATGCATCCCAGAGGCAGAGAGCTGAGGGAAGCTGCTGGGGGACCCAACAGCAGCATAGAGTCCCAAGCCTGCTAAGGCTTTGGCTCTGTGGAAATCCAAGGGAGGAGAAACTAGCCTCCTCCGCTTGACATTCCAACTTGGGGTGAGAATGGGCTAGAGGGAGATGAAGGAGGTTTGTTGGGCATGACACAGACTTCTACCAATTTGCTGCTGTTTTTCCCCAATTTTTTGTACTTGTGCCTGGAAGCTGTCAAGAAAGTGCATGTTTTTAGAAGAAAAGTATAACAAACTTGTCAGCAGAAGTTGAATTCCCTTTCCTCCCTCTATCCTTCCATTCCCAGCCTCCCAAGTGGTTCTCACCCCACGGAGAGACAAGCAACCCCAAGTAACTATCCACATCTTCTCCTGTCAAGCAGACCCTAGACCCGAGGAACTGGACTCTTCATTCATTAGAGAACAAAAGCTCCCACTATCCATAATTGCAAGAACAGAAAGGAACTCTAAGCAATGCTCAGTCTATATCCACCAAGACTTAGAGCAGTACAGAGGCAAAAACTATCTCCCTTACTATAATTAGATATAAAATCAAAAGGTAGCACTAACAGAAGTATCAGACTCACTGGCACAATCTCCTGAGTGTGACCTAAACCAGACAAAAATGTAATTGAAAAAATGTTAAATAAAGTAAGAATGAAATTCAACATAGATAATGTTAATTTGTGCTTTTCTAAGTCAACATGCTGCCCACAGGGATCTGTTTCTAATTGTGTTTGACACCACTGGGCTAGATGACCTCAGAGAACCCTTATCAGATTTAAATTTAGCATCCTGTGAGCTTAGGACACATTTTGGGAAGACACAAGTGTTCCCTGTTGAAGCTTCCATCTTTGTAGAAAAGTGAACTTCCAGGAAATCAATGCTTCCTTTCCTTCCTTCTTTTTCTCCTTCCTTCCTTCCTTCTTTTCCCCTTTTGTTTCTATCCCTTCCTTCTTTCCTTTATTTTTCAAATACTGTTTACATATGTTGGATTTAACATATGTTGGCACGTATAATGCATATCTCCATCTAAGGGAGGGGGTGGAGGGGAAGGAGGAGTTTTGCAAGGGTCAATATTGAAAAATTATCCATGCATAGATTTTGGAAATAAAAAGACTTAATTAAAAAATAAAGTATATTTTTCAAATATTTATTAAGCACCTATTTGTGTAGAGCACAGTGCTTACCCCTGGGAAGATAAATTGTTGAGAAAACATGATGCCTTTTCCCATAGAGTGTATAGTTTAATAAGGGAATAAGACAAACACAGATAACTACAATATATAATATCACAAGAGAAGTGCATTATAGATGTGAAAGCAAATTATTATCTGAGATCCAAGTGAAAGGTTTGTTTTCAAGAGTGTGGTGAGGAATATGGTAATTAAGAAAGCTTCCAGGAAGAAGTTACATTTGAGATGCATTTTAGAGATATTCCCCAGATAAAGTTGAGCAAGGAGGACATTTTAAGTATAGGGAACAGCACTGGAAAAAGCAGCAGACCTAGGAAAAACACGACATTTTTCAGAAAAATTTAAAATGTCTTTAGGTTTTCCTGGGCAGATTGTTCCCAGTCAGAATGGCTAGGGATAGATGGAAATAGGATATTGTTTTCTTTACCAGTGTCATCTGAAAACACTCTCCTTGTGACGTTTCCCCCTGTGCATGGTGCTAGGTTTGAATATATTTCTGTGAGAAAACCACTGTATGTCTCTGTTGAAAAATTTCTGTTTTGTGCAAATGTGCTGGGAATTGGAGGATCTGGAGAGGAAAAAAAGGACAGCTTCTTTTAGAAACAAATTTGGAAGGAACTGGGAGCCTGCTGGGGTAGTTAAAAGATAATCTTTACTGTTCTATGCAAATTAACTTTTACACAACGTTGAGCTTCAAAGATATCTAGATAGACCTGCCAGAAGCTACTGCTTTGCCTCTGCCCACACACCCTCTGCCCCAGCCCAGTGATCTCAATTACCAGTTCAGCCTGAACTGGTCCCTAGCATCACAAATGCCATATAAACCCAATGTAAAAATTTCCCCATAAATCTGGAATTTGATGATTCTTGTACCTATTTTCGAAAAAAGAAAGTATATTTCTCAGCCTCTAGACTGAATAAACTAGTGTTTCTCATTAGCGCAATTCAAGCATGGATTATTAAAGGGTTGGTTTGTGTGCCTTTAAAATGAGAAAGTGCAATCACAAGGAAGTAGCATGGGCTCACTAAACCCTAGCTGTGATAAACTATGTTAGTTTACCCCAGCCCCTTTTTTAACAGTGTTATTAACAGTGTTCTTCACTTAACAGGCACTTGGTAAATCTTTGTCAAGTTGTATTGGACAGAGTTTTGGAATTAGGAAGAAGGGTTCAAATCTCACCTCTGCCACTTCCTACCTATGTGATACTGTTGTTGATGTTCAGTCTTTTCAATCATACCTGATTCTTCATGATCCCATTTGGGCTTTTCTAGGCAGAGATGCTGGAGTGCTTTGCCATTTCCTTCTTGACTCACGTCTTCCTGCCTTTAAGCTTGGCATTCTATCCACTGTGCCATTTAGCTGCAGAGACAGCTAAATGGCATAATAGAGAGCACCAGATTTGGGGACCAAGAAGACATAGATTTGAAGCCTGACTCAGACTCTTAGTAGTTGTGTGGCCTTGAATAAGTCTCTCAAACTCTTGTTAAAGCCTTAGTTTCCTTGTGTAATGAGGAAAATACCTTACCAGGATGGTATGAGGATCAAATCAAAAGCTATAAGATATGTAAAGTTATTTGAAAACCTTAAAGTGCTAAATAAATAAATACTAGCTATTCGTATTATGGGTAAGAAACATAATTTCTATGTACCTCAAGCAATTTCCAAGAACTCATCTACCAAATCATAGACAAGTTGTTATTTATGAGAGAAGGGCATCCCCATGAAGACAAAAGTCACAGATCTTATAAATATTTGTACATTGTTTTGGGGATTCCATTGCCATAGTTATCTAGATTCCAGCAAAATTATTTGAATAGCTTCATATGTAAGAGGTGGAAAAATCTAGTCTAGATGGTGATAATCAGGTGGGTTTGGAACTGTTTTAATGATTGAACCCCCAAAGTAGTACTTAATTGATCAGTGACAACATGGAAGCAAATCTTTACTGTATGCTTTAAGTTTCTGCCCACCACATTATTCTATTCAATATTTTTTATCAGTGCCATAAGCCAAGTTTATCAAAATGGAAGATGGTGTAACTGAACTATGGGAACAAGAACAGACTATGCATTTACTGGATGAGAAAATAGGGATTCAAAAATTTCTCAATAAGAAAGGACAGTAAGCTTCTTCCTATTGATGATAAGAAAAACTTCTTAAGTCTTATATTCAATTTATTTTATTTCATTTTTTATTAATAGTTTTTATTTACCAGATATATGCATGTGTAATTTTACAACGTTGACAATTGCCAAACCTTGTACTCAATTTTTAAAAATCAGCTTTCTAATAACAAGATGCAGGGTGCATGGGAAGAGAGCCATGAAAAAATCTGGGAGTTTTGGTAGTACACAGATCATTTTGAGTCTATAATATCATAAGGGAGTGGACAAAAATGATGCTATCTTGGGCTAATGTCCAGGGTAAAGTTGATGCCCTGCTGGTCAGACCAAATCTCTAGTGCTGTGTGTATTTCTGGATCCCATCATTTAAGAAGGACAATGGACAAATTGAAGTATCTCCAGAAAAGAGCAATCAGGAAGAGGAGACTCAAAACTATGATGCATAGGGATCCCCTGAAGGACATAAAGATATTTAAGCAGAATAGTAGAAGATATGGTGGGAGCACTGGGTCACAATGATCAAATAAGGGAAGGGTTTGCTGTGTAGAAAAGGGATTTTTCTATTTGACAGAACTAGGAAAACTTAGAAGCTGATTCTAGCTCATTGTTGGGGATAACTCCCTAACCATGAGAGCTGTCCAGCAAAAGAATGAGCTACCAGTGTTATCACCCTGCTTCCATTCTCCCTTGGTAAACCATATGGTCCCTATTATTAGGTTCACACAACCATCTAGCAGGAAGACTATAGAGGGAACTTCTGTAATCAGCATGGATTTTTTGGAAGTTTATTTTTGTGCTCCCTTCAGAATCTAAGACACTTGAGTTGACTTATCCTTTTATGTCAAGAATTAAGAACATTATCACTCTCAAGTCTAAAGTTGGTGTTCTGTGACAATTACTAATCCTGAAGCCTGAGTCTTTTGGACCAGGCCCTCTACTCCCCAAACTGGCTCTCCAGATTTTAGACCCATCATTTTTGCTGACATTCAAGACCTGCTCCATCCTTCAAATCTTGCCTTTTTGGTTCTGATCATCCAACTTGATGCAATACCGATCTGTTACATACTACCACTTTGGATTGCTCACCTAGAGTTAACCCCCTACCTACACCTTCCCCATTTACTCAAGATAATTTCCCAGCTTGTTCTGTCCGTCCTGCCCCCATCCTTCAGGTCCCAGGACCTCATCCTTTCTCAGTTAGCCCCACCTGGCCATAATTCTGGGGCTAACAAAAGATCAGAGAAGAGCAAGAACAGAATCAGTCAATATATGTTTCAAAGCACCCACTATGTGCCAAACATTGTGCTAAGCACTGGGGATACAAAGAAGGAAGAGAATATAGCCCCTGCTCTTAAGAAGTTTGTAACCTAACAAAGATGATACTCAAAAGGAAGCTGTAAAGTAAGGAATGGTACCCAGATGGAGTGATATGCTGAAGAAGCCCACAGGAGGACAGCCAAGTAGGATGCAAATCTTATCTCAGTTGTGCTTATTTTATGTCTTGATTCAAGTAGAAAGAGAAATCTCCTGACTGAAAAGAGGTCAGAAAGAAATTACATGTGGTAGACATGTGTAGTCTGCCTATAGGAATTCTCTTCTTTCTATTGAAATGATCAACATGAAACAGAAAAAAAAATGGATATAAAGTAAGTGATAATGTAAAAGGGCATAAAATGAAAGGACATACTCTCTCTTCATGAAGGTGATTTAAAGTCAGCAACAGAAAGAAGCAATCATTTTGGAAGTTATATTTAGCCTAAACCCAGGGACAGTTGCCCAGAACACCCTTCTAACAGATCCTCCCATTTCCATTTTCTCTCTCTTTTCTCCATTCAATACATATATACTTAATCACAAGTGGCCTCAGTTTCCTCATCTGTAAAATGGAATTAATAGCAACTACAAGAGGCATTACTGTGAGGATAAAATGAAATGCTAGTAAGTGCTTCACAAACCTTAAAACCATATATAAATGCTAGCCATCAATATTACTTTATTACACCTCTATAAAAATAAACTTTATTCTGTTTAAATACTGTCACTCCTGAGCTCAAAAACCTGCAGTGGCTTCCTATTGCCTACCAGATCAAGTTCAGATCCCTCTGCCTGGCATTCTAGGCAATCCATAGTCTGACACCACATCATCTTTCCAGTTTGGTCTACTATTACTTTCTTTTGTATGTTCTACGTTACAGCTAAACAGGATATGCTTCTGGGCTCTTTAAAGATACCCTGTCCCCTCCCTACCTCTGTTCATGTTCTTCCCTATGCATGAAACATTCTTCTTGCCTTTCTTGTTAAGATCCTCCACATTCTTCAAAGTTCTCAGTTGAAATGTCACCTCTTCTCAGTATACCCTCCCATTCACACTGTTGGTATTGACTATCCTTCTGTGACATTACATAGTACTTTCTTTGGGGTTTGTGCCAATGTCATACTCTTCTGCTGGTCTCCCTAAAGACACTGATTATCTTTCCTGGATCTTTAAGTACTGATCACAGAACTCTGCATTCAGTAGGTGCTTTGCAAATGTTTGATGAATGAATGTATGAATTCATTAAAATGAAAGTCTCCTCCTCAATCTGGAATAAGGGGGAAAAAAAGAATTGTTCAGCCCAAAAGACAAAGAAGGGAATATGTAACCCTTTAACTGCAGTTAGGTAGAACAGCCTAGCTTTTAGACCCTTTTCTTAGGGTTCTGGCCTAGGAGGGGGGAAGGTGTGGGGAGGAAACAGACAAAAAGGGGGACTGGAGTTTATAGGACCTATACCAGGCCAGTGGTTTCAGATGCTTTTCACTAATCTCTGTCCACTACCAACTGCAAACTCCCAAGGAGGAGAGGAAGAAAATCGCCCAACTCTCAACTTACAGGACAAGCAAATAATAAACGCGTCCTGAAAATAATTAAAATTGAAAATTGATTGTCTGGGCTATGGCAGATTTATGCAAAAGGGCCACTGCTCCTTAGGGACCAGAGGGAGAGTTTCCAAGGCCTGTGTTGAACAAGCTAAGCATTTTTTTAGATTATTCCCAGCATAATATGCCAAAGGGACTCAGCTCCATTTATTATTTCCCTAAAAAAATCAATGGACTGAAACATTCCCTCTAGACCTATAATATTTATTTCAATGTTCTGTCAATAAATATAACAAGGTTAGCTTTCTATCAGTTTAGCTGGAAGAATCATTTGAGGGAAGTTCTATTTGTTAAGCTCGATTACAGAAAGCAATCAATAGGGGAAAATTCCCCGGTCACTCTAGCCAAGAAGCATGGAGCTCAGAAGAGCCATCCTTAGGGGAGGAAGCATACTTAGAGCTAACAATCTTTCATTCTCTTTCACCTAAAGCTGAAAGTGGAGGAAGATTCTAAGAGGCAAGTCATTTTTTCACTCTTTACCTCAGTTTCTTCATGTGTAAAATGAGTGGCTTGGAAAAGGCTGCTTGAAATAATGAATAGGGAATCAGACTTAGAAGCAGATCTGTGTAATCCTGCGCATGTTTTTAACCTTACTAGGTCTCAAAGTCTTTATAAAAAGGGGGAATTGGACTTAATGGCTTCAACAGCTCTTCTAGGCTCAAGTCCACAGACAAGATCCAAGTCTGTGATCTTTCTTATCTCTGGATCTAAGTGTCTTTGTTTGTGAGAGGATCACAATTGCAGGTGATCCAAAGCATGTAGGAGTATGAAGGCTTCAATGAATGGCTGACATTTATATTCCACTTTAAGGCTTTCAAAACACTTCACATATTCTAGCTCATGTAATTTTCCTAAGAACCCTATGAAAGTATATGCTATTGTTTATTATCATAAACATTTTATGGTTCTGAGGCTCAGAGAAATTAACTGACTTGTCCAAGGTCAAATAGATAGTATGGTCCTAAGGTGAGATCCTCAATCCTTATCTTCCTGACTCCAAGTCTAGTACTCTGTTCACCCAACCACACTGCCTCTGTCTATCTTCATAAGAAAAGTGGAGGAAAAGACATCATCAAGGTAAGATGAAAAAGAAATAAACAGGAAAAGGGTCCCACAAAATGTCCATGGTAATGCTTTTAGTTCCAGAAAAGAACTGCAAGAGAAGTGGGATATACAATGACTGGCAATTGGCTAGACCAATAAGAACACACATTTATGAAGGAATATTCTTGGGCAGTAAAAAATTATACAAATAAGGATTTAGAGAGAAAAAATAGAAAAATATATTTGACTTAAGGCCATGGCAAGTAAATAGAAATTTTTAAAAAGTGGATAATAATGTCAATAAAAAGAATGATTAAAAAGAAACCATATATATTTATAATGATAATGATCATGCTTGGTCTCAGAAGAGGGGTGAGGAAAAAAGGACACTTCCTAGTTTTTCTTGATGAGGTAAGGGACTATGGATGGGAAATATTGCATATGCTATCAGACACAAATGATGTTCAACTTGGCTGAACTACTTTCTTTCTGAAATATCTTTGTTACATTGGAAGGCTCATTAGATTAGGAAGAATGGGAGAGATCTACATAAGCTAACACTTATGTAGCACTTTGATGTTTGCAAATCACTTTACATAGAGTATCATATGCCTGAGAATTTTTCCTATTGATCCTCCCAATAATTCTAGGGAGCAGGTATTATGATTGTACTCATTTTATAGGTGAGGAAACTAAGACAAAGAGATTAAGTGACTTGTCCAGAATCACACAGCTACTGAGGCAAGATGAAAACTCATTTATTCAGAATTACAACCAGCACTCCAGCAAAGAAAATCAATAAACTTTAAAAAAAGCATCATCTTGTAAATCAATCACTATTTTGACTCCCAGTGCTTATAGCAGAGAAAATGTTTTTTTGTGAAAAAACAAATGCTTTCACAAGCAGATAACAATGTGTATAGATGGGTCCTCCATGTATTACTCAGTGGTCCATCTTCCCTAGGTTTTGAGTCTACTTGAGATGTCAACTGAATCAGCCTCTAACCTGACAGGAGCTGAACAGAGCAAGCTAGAGACAGGAGAGTCAGGAATCAAATAGAAGTTTAATTTCAAAGTGAGGGAAATGACTTGCATATAAGAAGGTAGATTAGCTACATGCTGAGGCCCCATCCCCCATGGAGAGATCCCAGGTAATGTAGGGAAATTCCAATACTTATTCCAGTGGCACACAGTGAGCTATAGCCCTGAAAATGAGAGGTAATAGCAACAATGAGACAAGTCTGATTCATAGCAGGATTTTATGGCCAGAATATGAGTACTTGTCCAAGCTTGTCTGAGCTCAGAGAATACTTGGTACTGGTCAAAGCAATATAATAATTATATTAAACAATTCTGGGATTGTGCTATGACTGAGGTAATCTAGGGAGTGAGCGCAAAGGATTGCTGTTATGCCAAGTTTAGGACACAGCTTGCCTGCTGGGTCTTAGCTCTGGAAACCAGGTACCTCCTAATATCTTGACATTTCCCCTTTTGGCCAAAGGGAAGAAGTCTGAAAGAATCCCTATCCTTCTGGCCAATAAAGGAGAGACAGGTATAATCCAAGAGGCCAGTTGGGATATAATTTTATCTAGCTATTGTTTGCTTGCAAGCAGAAAAGATAAGGGAGGTCCAAGAACATAGAGGGAGAAAATGCCAACACAAGCTTGAATCAGGGCCTTAATGGTTGGGCACATAACAAAAGGAAAAACGAAAATAAAACTAGAACAATATACTCAGCTCTTGTCTGGAATCTTGGGATAGCTGTCTCATCTGGTTACCAGCTGCTTCTGGGTCCATATTAAATGAATCCTGAGATTCCCAGAGAGCCTAGAAGCAAGGGCTTTCTTTGGATGATCCAGGAATTCACACCTACAACTTTAATAATTGTGGGAAAAGTCAGAAGGACCAAGGCCCTTAGAAACAATGATTAGTTGCCAATTGTGAGAAAACTCTTTGCACCAATCTTTGGATCTGAGTTTCTGGGCAGCATAGCATAAATCCTTGCTTAAAGATCTCTAAATAGCACATTGAGGTTATCCCATTTCCCAGCCATGCAGGACTGGATTCAAACAATGCAATAAGGTTTTTCATAAATTCATCATCATAATTACATTAAGTCATGTCACATTAATGTCACATTGAAGATCAAACTATTTAGAATGCTCACAATGGACTAGTTTTGAAAAGGAAGGTTTACATGTCACTAAGGTAGCAAAGAAAACATAAATAGAAACCAGGAACTCAACACTGAGATCAGAAACCAGAGTCAAAACGTGAGACTAGAGTCACTAATGTTAACAATATCAAGTCTCCTTGAAACACAGTAACTTATTCTCAATATACATTTAGCCAGAACATTTTGAGTTCTACATGTTTCATGCAGGTAGCTGGTCCCTAGATATCTTTTCTTGGACAATATGCTTATTCTCAGGAAAGTTCCAAAAAGGGTTTTGCTTCTCTGGTTCCAAATCTAGAGGTTCATAGATAATTCTAATAATAACTAGATTTAATATAATTTACTAAATTTGATTCTCCAATCTTAAAACTTGGGAGATTTTCAGTTTATATGTCATTTGCTATTTCTATCCTTACCTAAATTCTATACCTCATTTAAGAATCTTTTAAAAATTTATGAGGCTTCAACTATAAAGTGAATTCTTTTGCCCTTTAAAATTATGATGGGTATTTTTAAATCATTTCACTTTCTTTACTATTATCAATACAACAAATCCAAATTTGAGAATCTATTACTAAAACATATTCAATGTCTGAATTGTCATGACAGATAACTCTGAAAGTCAATCATACATATCTGTATATAGTTCTTATAGGAAACATTCTAATCCTGTTACTTTCTCAAATTTTACTATTCCATTTACTTAGAAAACTTTCACATTGCATCTTTGTCTAATCATTTCCCCTTTTGGAGGATATCATCCCTATATAATAATTTGGCCAAAATAACAGGTTAAAAAGTTTAAGATGTTCATACATGTATTCCATTGCAGTAACTCAGAGGTGTTCCAATATCAATCTACTATTTAATAGATTTACTATTTACTTACTTACAAAACTTCTTGATTATAGAAATTTGATATAAAAGAAAAAAAGGAGGTACATGGTTAAAGCAGTGTCATGTATGCCATAACAATGGGGGGGGTGCAGAACTACCTTAGCTCTATTTGATTCCTGGCATGAGTCATATGTGACAGCTAATAATGTAGTTACAAGGTGTTAAAAGCAAGGGTCAGGATTAACCCAGGTGGAAATTTTTCTTTTCAGAAAGGAAATAGCACAATAGGGAAATAAAGTCATGAGGATCTTGTTTTGAACCATGTCAAAGTTGTCCCAGGTACAGACATTCACCTCTAGTAGTTTCCAGACTCCAGAAATGCCATTTTCTACTATTGACTTCATGACAATTCAGACAACTAACTGCATTCAAAATTCAGAACAATAATAAATTAGAATCCCAAGAATTTTTACTTAAATAGTAAAATTTCACTAAACTCAACTTGGGACTTGAATATATGTTACCTGATATTTACCTATTTATCTTTTACTTAGAAATTAAAACTAACTGGGCCTTCAGACATATAGCAAATACCTGATAGTTGACTCATCATTGATATGATGAAACTACATCTTTAAACTACTATATATATTTTCATAATAGCCAAATTTTTCAGAAGATAATTTGCTATTACAGTAAACTTAGTATTATTATGATCATCTGTTCTATAACAAAATATACCTTATTAAATATTTAATAATTATCAAATATCTATTTTATTACATCCTTTTAAAAGCCCAATTAATGTATAAAAGCATCCAGATTAAAGAGTTTTTTGGGCTGACAGCATTTTCATTACAATCAAATTTCACAATATAAAAGAATTTAAAGATACAATAACAAACCATTTCATGTATATAAAACATGAAACAAAGCTTCAGATGACATCAATAGCAATTTCAAATTATCATATATAAAAATCATTGATCTTATTACCTTTTGCATCTTAAAACTATTGATTATTGAACAATTACTTTCAATTAAATAAATAATAATAATGTAGTGCTTAGCATATGCCAGGCACTGTGTTAAGCACTTTATAATCCAGTCTCACAACAACCCTCAGAAGAGGGTATCATTATTTTTTTTTCTCAGATCAGGAAACTTTGGCAGAGATAACTTGCCTAAGATTACATGTCTAATAAATTTCTGCAACTAGAATGCATTGGGTTTTCCCTACATTTTTCTAACATTTTTTTTCATCACCTTTATTTGGAAATCTGATCTGAGATGAGAGGAATTAACAGAATAAGAGGGAAAAGGTCTCTGATCAAAGAAGGGGAACTGGAAGTAGCTACAAAATGCAAACCTTTTAGTTATTTTTTTTCTTTCTTCACTCTGGGATTACTTTCAAACTAGCTGCCTTCTTTTATTTCCCTAGAACAATGAAGATATCAATCTTCACAGGAAAGTGCCATCTCCTTTTCAACTTTATATAATTTAATTCTTACTTTTCCCTAAAATAAATTCTACAGTATGGTACCCCAAAACCTTTCTAAGATATTTCAGAAAGGAATGAGTACCTGGAATTACCCAAAATTCTAAGAGTTTTCCCCTGCAATCTTAAAAATAATAAATCTTCAAACCTTTAAAATAGTCTAAGATGTTTCCAGCAGTTCTACAAGTTTTGATTATCAGACCTTTTTTATTAGCTAATCTTTCATACAAAGCCTAAATTGAAAGTTCTGCTTACTGGGACAATTGTTTCAACTATGAAAGTTCATTAATTCTTTAGCTACAATCCTTAGATGTTTTTTGGCTGATTGCATTTTAAATCTTTCAAATCTACAAACAATAAAAACATGATACAGACATTTTACAGAGAAGCAAACAGACAAAAAGACAAGACAGATGTATGTAGACAGTTTTAACTAAGCACACAATTACAATTATAATTTTAACTGGCTCAATAGAGGCACAAAGTTAACAACTTGTACAGCTTAAATACAGCAGAGGTCTGCAGAGAGGCCAGGTAACACAGGTGTGCAGTTTAAGAAAGGATATCCCTTAATTTGGAAAAATGACTACAAGGGATAATATTATAAAAAAAGATAATTGTATAAATATGTTTACATATATTGAATATTATATAGCATATATTGGATTGCTTACTATCTAGGAGAGAGGGTGGGGGAGGAGGGGAAAATTTGGAACACAAGGCTATGCAACTGTCAATGTTAAAAAATAATGCATGCATATTTTTTGAAAATAAAAAGTTTAATAATAAAAATTTTTTTAAATTAAAATAAAATAATGATAATTCTTCTTAAAAAAAAAAAAGAAAGAAAGGATATCCTTATTAGACTGATCTGAGAGAAATCAGGTTACTGGAGAAGCCCTAAAGTTTTCTTCACAAAGAGCTTGACCAAGGCAGGACCTCAGACATTGGAGCAGAGAGAAGGGGAGGGGAGTGCAGGGGATGGATTCTAAAGAAATAAATCTCCAGTGGTGCCTAGAAAAGATTCCCACACATACTAGATTCCAATGGCCTAGTCACATGTTGCATCCCACTTCTGACACCAATTAATGCCAACTGGACCAAAATGGCCTCTAACCTATGAATGGCAGGAGCTAACCAGAGCAGCCTAGAGATAGGAGAGTCAGGAACCAAACAGAAGTCTAATTTCAGAGTAAGGGAAATGATTTGCAAGTAAGGAGGCAGATTAGATACATGTGCCAGGGTCCCAGCCCCTGTGGGAAGATCCAAGGCAATGTGAGAACATATCAATAATTTTGCCAATCGCTACACAGTGAGCTGCAGCCCTAATAACAAGGGATAACAACAACAATGAGACAACTTTAGTTCATAGTAGGGCTTCATGATCAGAACATGGTTACTTGTCCAAACTTGTCTGGTGCTTGTCTAAGCTCAGAGAACACCCGGTACTGGTCAAAGCAATAATTATATGAAGCAATTCTGGGATTGTGCTATGACTGATATCAACCAAGGGGTAAGCGCAAAGGATTGCTGTTATGCCAAGATCAGGACACAGCTTGCTTATCCTGGAAAATAGGGTATCTCTTAATAGATTGACAGAAAGATAACATCTATTATTCCTCCAGGTTCTCTAGTGATACCATAAACTGTGGAAAGAACCAGAGATAACTTCAAACTTGTTAGGAGGCTGGATCCTCTGAAGAACAGAGAAGTCATAGAATCAGTAGGTGAAAAAGCATGCAGGGATTAGGTGTACACAATTAGAGTGAGCACCTCACTGATGAGATCAAAGGCTCATTGATTGTTTTCTCAATCTGAGCCATCACTATTGTCCTTATTATTGTCCCCTAGCCTGGCCTCTCACAACAACTTTTTCCAACTCTGAGTATGGTCAACATACTCTCTGACTCATCCAATGAGAGTTTTGCCATTGCCTTCTCCTTCTTGGGGAGAGGCTCAAGGAAAGTAGGTGGTAACTTCCCAAACCAGGGTACCACCCTGCACCCACTAGTCCACAGTTCAAATTATCAGGCATATGATCTGGTGTCTGCTGAGAAAGTTTGTCAACCCCTCCCTGTCTCCACCCCTGGGTACTGGAATTCTTCTGAGTTCATAATAAGTGGATCAGTACTCATAGCCAGAGTGTCACATTTTGTAACATCACAAATTTAGAGCCAAAGGAGGCCTTCACAAGCATTTTGTCTAATGCCTTGCTTTTACAGATAAGGATCCAGACAGGGAAAGCTGAACCTATTATGTATTTTACCGCCTTTCCTAGAGTGAAGAGAAGAGCTTTCTTGGGAGTGGGACTTCTGTTTTTTCTGTATTATCCAAGTAACAGCTATTAGTCTGGGGTATATACTTGGTGACCTGGACTACACAGTCCCAGAAAGAGAGGAGGGTTATCAAAGATAGATGACAGTCTCAGACAGGGTCTATCTCCCCCTAATAATATTTGGAGAAGTCTCAGAAACTCAACTTTGTTGACCTTGCCCCTGGACCATCAGCACACTAAGAGACTGCATACTGCATAGTATTTGATGAATGCTATAAAGTCCATCAACTAAAAATTAGTCCATAGTGGCTGTCTCGAGTTGCCACCATTTGAATTATTTCTTTATATTAAACCAGCAATGGAGTTGTAAAATGAGGAGTGAGAGTGATATTTTAACTAGTGAATCACATCCTCTCTGAGCCTTGAGTTCCTGTTCTGCAAAATGGGGATAATAATCTTTGTACCACCAATCTCAAGAGCTCTATTTGTTGTTGTTCAGTCATGTATGACTTTTTGTATTTTCTTGGCAGAGTTACTGGAGTGGATTGTCATTTTCTTCTCTTGTTTTACAGATGAGGAAACTGAAACAAATAAGGTTAAGTGACTTGCCCAGGTTCATACATTTAGTAAGTGTCCAAAGCTGGATTTGAATTCAGGTTTTTCTGACTCCATATCCAGCACTCTATCTATTGTCCCTTCTAGCTGGAAAGAAGAACTGTAATTTTTTAGGAGGTGGAGGAAGCAATCTGAACCTGTTATTAGATTTTTTCAGAGAATTCCCAATATAGGAACTCCCTCCAATGTGGCAGATTGGCAACTTTGTTGTAATTTAAAGACTTAAGAAGTTGTCTGAAGGCACTTACTTAGATATTAAGCAACTTGCCTCTCATCACATAGCCAGCCTGTGTTGAAGACAAATTTTAAATCTAGATCTCCCTCCTTCAGAAGACGGCTCTCTACTACATAGTCCCTCGGAGATGTGATTAATCTTTTATTATCAATACCAACCCACCCACATTTCTCTTCTTTCTCTTTTTTATAATAATAATAAACATCTATAGAATGTTTTAAGGATTAAAGAATGCTTTATATTCATTATCATATTTAATCTGAACAATAAATCTATGAGATGATTATGAAATGAATGCTATTATTGCTCCCATTTTACAGATGAGGACATCTACATGCCCCACGGTCATGTAGCTAATTAGTCCCTAAGAGTAAAAAACCAGAAATAAAGTCCCCATTGGTTGTAGAATGGTTAAACAAATTGTAATAGATGAATGAATTGGAATATTGTGGTTCCATAAGAAACCATATATATCATAACTTCAAATAAGGAAAACTTAAGTAAACTGATGCAGAATGAAATAAGCATAACTAGGAACTGGAGGAATAGCTAGATGATACAGAATTCCACACAACTCAGAAGTCCTAAGTTCAAATGCTGCCTCACATACTAGCTGTTTGACCCCAAGGTAAGAAACTTAACTTCTCCCAATCTCAGTTTCCTCCTTGAAAAATGAGCATCAATCTCACAGATTTGTTGTAAACATTTTTAAACCTTAAAGAACCTGTCATCATTATTATTTTATTCTATATAGACATAATGAATACAATAATATACATGGAAGGAACAAAAGAATGACATCAAATGTAAAACTGTACTAACTAATGTTGCTTCCAAAGAAGAAATGAGAAAATACACCTTCTTCCTTTCTTTGCAGAAATGTGGGAATAATCAGTCTGGATTGTTATGGCACTTTGTTAAGGGTTGGATATTTTTGCAAAATTGTTTTTCCCCTCTTTTTAAACAAAAGACTTCAATACTAAGTTTGAAAAAAATTAAGAAGATACCTAAGGCTAAATTCCTACACAAAGTCTACCTGACTCCAAACCTAGTATTGTATCCATTACACCACACTGACTCAACAATGGAAGGCTAGCCCATCTGATGTGAACATACACAAGAGTTCAGAAAGCTGTTAAGCTTGGGAGAAGGAAATTCTCCTCCCCTTTTCTTTTTGGGTATTGCTAAAATATTCCCATGATTTATGCCCAAGATTGAAAACTTCATAAGGAGACATTTATATTAGAATATAAATACATTTGTTGTAAATATAAATACCCAGGGATGACCCAATGGCACTTTGCTATAGTAGCTGAGCTGCTGAGCTCCTTGAAAGAAAGATGAAATAGATGCACATTTTTAATTTTGTCTCAATGGCCTTTGGAAATGAAGGAATCTAGTTGTGGACATGACCCCCTACAAGCATGCTGGGAAAGGAGCCTTGTAAAATGCAGCTTTTTAAGAAGCTGGCATGATGGAGAAAGCATTTGATTGGGGAGGTCAGATGAAGACCTGTTCAGTGACACATAAGCTAAGATGGGGACAGGCAATCAGCAGGAATCATAATCACTTGACCTAGGGTAGGAAGTAGTATGTTGTAGGAGGCCACTGTGTTAGAGAAAGATTCTTTTGGGGAAGAAGGGGTTGGGGAAAGAGCTCACCACATCTTAATATCTGGTGGCTTCCTTTGTTAGTTAATTGCTCTTGCTAACTAGGTATGAAACTGGTGCTTCTGTGCTTCTGAAGGATAGTAAATGCCAACTTCTAATTTGAGGCCCTGGAGCAAAATCCTAGTGACTCTATCCTAGTTAGGGCTTAGAATAGAAAACTGGTTTAAATTCTGGCTCTGTTAGGTGTGCCACCTTAGGTAAGTCTCATATCTACTCTGGAGGATAAAATGAGGATGCTTGACTGGAGAGTCTCTCTGGTCCTCTCCCATTATAAATCCCATGATCCTATCTTCAGGGGTTGGGACATTGCAAAAACTATGTCTTTCACTTTTTAATTGTATGTAGCTAGGACACTACCCCATCCTATCCACCTGACTCAAACACACTGGCATGGGGATCTTCCACTCTTTCTGACTGCTTTCCAAGTCCCAAAGATGACATTCAATGTATGAGCTTCAGCAAGTAATAGCCTTTCTCCATCTCTCTCCTGGCCTGTAAAATGGGGACAATAATGCTTGCATGAGGAATACTTCCTCATGAGGCTGTCATAAAGTGCTTTGTAAACCTTAAACCAGCTATTAAAAATGGAAACTATACAAACTATTATCACTTTCTCTGTGACTTGGGGAAAATTCTTTTATGAGGTCATAAATCAATGGAGTTGAAAAATACCCATAGAGATCATCTACACTAGATTTTTTATCTTTTTATGTCTTAAACACCTTTGAAACCTATGGATCCCTCCTCAAATGAATGGGTTTTTTATTATAGTCGAAGGAAATTGTCAGTTTTTATTAGAGATTAGTAAAAATATTAAACTATTATGATTTTTTCCATCCAAATTCACAGACGCTCCCCCTGAAATCTATTCACATACTGATTTAAAGCAGTATTTGTAACTTTCCATTTAAAAGATTTAAAGGCAAGTGACTTAACCAACATCACACAATGATTCAATGGTCAAATTAAAATTCAAACACAGTTCCCCTGGGCCCAGAGTTCTTTGCCCTACTTCCTCAAATCACACACACACACACACACACACACACACACACACACACACACACACACACACTCACCACACACACACCCCTTCTTTATAATCTTCAAGGACTCCCTATTATCTCCAAGATCAAATATAAAAATGCTCTTACTTTTAAAGCCCTTTCCTCTTCCTATCTTTATAGTTTTCCTGTCCTTTACTCCCTTTTAAGCATTATACAATTTGGCTATACTTTTTTATTTGTCACATAGTAAGTGCTTGATAAATGCATATTTATTAACTGCTGCTTTATGAACGGTCCTCAGAGTTGATGCTCAGGAGAATATGAAAGAAGCAAGACCCAAAGGGTTGCTACTAATGTCTCCATCATTATTTCCTCCCCATCCCTTCCCCAAGGAGGTTTCCTCTGGCGCACTAGGCCTAGTTCAGGATACCACATTTTAGAAAGCTAGCGTTCACTAAGATGGTGAAGGACCTTATAAGGATCTGTTGAAGAAAATGGGGATTCTAGTATTGAAGTAAGACCTTCTAAATAAGCCTAAAAGTACTTTCACAAGTTTGTTATAAGGTGAAACATTCTAGAAATATAAAACACTATAGAAATGAGAGTGATTGCTTCTGTCGCTATCATCATTCTTCTCATTCTCATATTTTTTGTTGTTATTCTGTGATATAAATATGAGTGCACAAATGAAAAAGTGTGAGCTTCAAGGCTGGGGGCTATAAGACCAGGGTGTGGAGAGAGAGGCACAAGTTGGGGGATCATGCAGGTGTGTGTGTGTGTGTGTGTGTGTGTGTGTGTGTGCATGCGCCTGTGGGGGGGTGATGTGAGAACAAGGGTGTGGCAAAGGGGATGGAGTAGCTGCACAGCTGTGTTGGGTGTGTGAGAGGAGTGCTGAAGAGATCTCAGGATAATGAGGAAGTGTCATGGCATGCACCCATGTACATCCACAGCACCAGCCCCAGGGCAGTTTGAGCCTGAGTATATACATGACAAGACACACATTGTCAATTCTGGGGGAAACCAAAGCATTTCTAAGTTGGGGTTCCTGGAGGGCTTCTTACTACACACTCACTGTTTCCATCCTTGGCAGGGCTGGCACCCATTAGCATTTGTGAAAATGCTCAGCACCTAAGTTCCTCTGCTCAGGATCCTTCATGGCCACCAGAGCCACTTGACCATCACTTTGATATCCATTTCCTTCCTTCCTTTTTATCCTTCATTTTGTTCTTTTACCCATTAGCCACCTCTCTGGTTCCCAACCTCCTTATTTAAGGAAAATTGTGACGATGCCCAAGGGGAGGTCTGGTTAACTTTTGGTGTGCCAGGGTTGCTAAGTAGAACCAGAAAAGAATGAGCAGTGAACCTCTGGCAAATGGGACACCCCACCCCCTTTCCAATAATAGCAAGGTCAGTATGAGCCAACAGAGTGCCAGGACAACCATAAAAGCTAATAGTCTAGACTACTTTAAGAGAGACATAGTTTCCAGGAATGAAGAGAAGATTGTTCCTCTGTATACCCTGCCCCAGTTAGGCTAGATCCAGGGTAATGTATGTTTGGGTACCACATTTTAGGGATAATATTGATTAGCTAGAAAGTATCTGGAAAAGAACAACTAAGATAGTAAAGGACTTTAAGTTCATGCCATATAATAATTCAGAAAGGAGAAACAAGGGAGACATAAAGAGCTGCTGGCAAATATCTGAGGGTCTATCATGCAGGGGAGGAATTGGGTTTGTTCTGTTTGACCCCAGAAGGTAGAACAAAGAGCCAGGTTTTTCCATAATGTCAAGTAAAATTTTGAAAGAATTAGAGCTGCCTCAAAAATGAGATGGAGGCAGGGGAATCTTCAAGTCTTCAAGTAAAGGCTGAATGACTCTTTGATGGATATGCTGTAAAAGGAATCTTTTTTTCTGACACAGACTTAATGGCTATTGAAGCTCCTGATTCTAGAAATCTGTGATTCTGTGAAGGCCCTTCCTATCCTGATTCTGTGGCTCTATGAATGTTGTCACCCAGGGGATACAAAGTATTAGCTCCACTAAATTACAAACCTATCTATATTCACCAGAGCTTCTTAGTCCCTTAGATATCACAATGAAAAAGAACACTGAACCTGACATGAAGAAGACCATGGTCCAGTCTCAGAAACATTATCAATAGTCATTTAATCTTTGTCTGCCTCAGTTTCTTCATCTATAAAAGGGAACTAATAATAGCACCTACCTCAATGATTGTTAAGAAGATAAAAGAAGATGATCTAGGATATTTTGATCCAGCAGTGTCACTGTATCTTAAAAGGAGGTCATAAAAGAGGGGAAAAGACCCATATGTGTAACAGTTCTTTTGTACTGGCAGGAAATCAAAAATTAAATGGATGCCCATCAATTGAGGAATGGCTTAATAAATTATGGTATATGAATGTAATATAATATTATTGTTCTATAAAAATGATGAGCAGGGTGATTTCAGAAAAACTGGAAAGAGTTACAAGAACTGATACAGAGTGAAGTGAGCAGAACCAGGAGAACATTGTATACAGTAACAGAAAGATTGTATAATGATCAGCTACAATATAGATAATTTTGTGATTTACTGGGGCTAACACTTTGTATTCCCTAGATGCCAACATTTACAGAGCCACAGAATCTCAGAATTGGAAGGGGCTTCACAGAATCACAGAATTCTAGAATCAGGTCCTTCAATTGCCATTACGTCTAACCTATGTAAGAAAAAGATTCCTTTTACAGCATATCCATCAAGGAGTCATTCAGCATTCAGCTTAGCTCTTCTTAGCAATGCAGTGATTCAGGACAATTACAATAGATTTGGGATATATACCATCTGCATCCAGAGAGAGAACTATGGAGATTAAATATAGTTCAAAGCATAATATTTCCACTTTTTGTTTATTTACTTTTTCTTTCTTGTGGTTTTTTTCCTCTTTGATCTGATTTTTCTGCACAATATGACAAATATGGAAACATATTTAGAAGGATTATATATGTTTAACCTATACTGGATTGCTTACTGTATTGGGGAGGGTAAATGAAGGAGGGATAATAAGAAAATTTGGAACACAAAATTTTACAGAAGCTATGATTGAAAACTATTTTTGTATGTGTTTGGAAAAATAAAATACTATTGAGAAATAAAAAACCTAGACATTAAAGAGATTTGCAAAAAAAATGCAAATTTACATATTTACATGAAAATTTACATAAAAATATGTAAAAAATTAAAAGTCCTAATATAGATTTAAACTATTTAGAAATCTGTGCCTTATAAAATTTTGCAGGTCTTCAAGTGATATAGAAATGTTAGTAATTATTGGTAGCTATTATAAAATCTGGAATTTGGAAAACTGAGATTCCATCTCAGAATCATGTTTTTAAATGTATAAAATGAAATGCATAAAATTACAAAGGAAATTGGCTATATTAAAATACAGTTAGTAAAGGACTGAGCTAAGATGGCAAAGTACATGCAGCAACGCAGCTGAACTCTCCCAACATTCCACTTCAAACAACTTTAAAATAATGCATTAAATCAAATACTAGAGTATCAGAGCCAACAAAAGGCTGGGGTGAGAGATTCCAGGAAAACTTAGAAAATCGGCAAAAGAGGTCTGTGAACTACCAGTGTGGTAATTGATCTAGAACATAGAGCACACAGTGACAACACCAGAAGTAGACTTTCAAGTGGTTGCAATAGCAACAGTAGCAGCTGCTTTGGAAGCTCTCAGTTCATAGACTGTAATGGGGGTTGGAAAACTGACCAGAAAGAGATTACAGAGGGCTCTTTGTTGGCACTGGGTGCTGGATCTTTATGGTTTACCAATATGTACCTCTGGGTCATAGTTCCAGAATGAAGAGGAGCACTAGGGTTTGTGTCCAGCAGGGAACAGGAGCTTCACAGAAGAAAAAGGTGCTTGTCACAACTTACAAGGAATTGGGGGCCCTAGTCCAAGTTCCAAGACAGAAAAGAACACTAACATTCATCATTTCAGAAGAGCAGGGGACCTAGTAACAATTCCAGGGCTAAGAGGAACACTAGAACTTGCAGCTGAAGGGGACAATGTTCTTTTCTGGATAAAAACCAGAGAATAGACCAGGATATTAAAGACTATGACTCTCCTTGGATCATACTACCTTGGAAGTGCCAAAATCTTATAGACCCCCTAGAATTAGCTCTTAAAATAGCAGCATGAAAAGCCTGAATCTTGGAAAGAATCAACTTTAACATAAAGTTAAAAGTCAAGAAATAGGCTGAGAAAATGAGCAAACCAAAAAAGAAAAAGAACCTGACCATAAAAATCTATTATGGTTCCAGGGAAGCTCATGACACAAACTCAGAAAAAAGATAAGGATATCAAAACAAAGCCTCGGAAAAAAATAAACGAAAATGACAGATGCAGAATAAGAATTATGGAGGCTTCATGTGATCTTAAGCTTAGTATCTTCCCTTTTTTGTTTCTTTGCTTTCTTTCTCAGTTTTTCCCCCTTTTGGTCTGATTTTTTTCTCGCACAATATGACAAATATGGAAATTTGTTTAAAAGAATTGCACATATTTAATCTATATCAGATTGCTTGCTTCTTGGGGAATGGGGAAGTAAGGAAGAAAAGGGGGAAAATTATAACAGAGTTTAAAAAAATGAATGTTGAAAATGATCTTTACATGTATTTGGGAAAATAAAATTCTATTGAGGAAAAAAATAAAATCTTTTTCTCTTTTAAAAAAATTATGAACTGAACACAAGCCCAACAAGAATTCCTGAATGAGCCCAAAAAAGATTTTAAAAACAAAATAAAGGAAGTAGAGGAAAAAATGGGGAAAGAAATAAGAATGAGGCAAGAAAATGAAAAGAGAATTAACAGCTTGATTAAAAAGGAGCAAAAAAAATGCTGAAAAAATAAACACTTTTAAAAATTGGAATTAGTTTAATGGTAAAAGGGGCACAAAAATTCAATGAAGAAAATAACTCTTTAAAAAGCAGAAGTGGCCAAGTAGGCAGGGAAGGGAGAAATTATACAAAAACTAACTGAAAAAAGTAATTCTTTAAAAATTGGAATTAAGCAAATGGAAACTAATAACTCCATGAGTCATCAAGAAAAAAATAACACAAAGTCAAAATAATAAAAAAATAGAAACAAAGGTGAAATAATTCATCAGAAACCCTGACTTAGAAAACCAATCAACTAGAGATCATTTAGCACCTCTGGTCCAAGAGCTGAGCCCTTTTCAGGACTGCTTATCCACCTTTGTTATGCATCTCTCACCCAACTGTTACCTGTGGCTCCAAGAAGCTGTAGCATGTCTAGCAGTCATCATTTGGTAAAACCATCTTGACAAATAGGCTAAACCAGATTGAGGGTGACTAACAGGCCTAAAACCTACTGATGGGTTAGGGAAATATCTCTCCCGGGTATGTGAAGACTTCCCCTAGAAGAATGGGTGGATAAGAATGATTTGTTCCAATAAATACAAAGCCAATTGAAGAAGGTACAGTGGACCACTTAGAATTTGGTCAGACATCAAAGATTTCAAGGTCATCCACTGTATACTGGGTCATTACCAGTATACTTGACTTTTATCTTTCCACTGCCTTTCAATGACTTTGGAAGAGAGAGTAAGTCTGATGACTATGCACAAATCAAGATATCACTCCATCATGTCATTGGTTCTCTCTGAAAACAAAAGATGAACAACAAGAACCACCATAACAACTTTATCATTGTTATGGCAGTTAAAAGGAGATTACATAGGTAGAGAACATGAATATGAGTTAATTATGTCAGAATATTCTCAAAAAAATAATGTATAAGAAAGAGGAATGCACTGGGAAAAGAAAAGAGAGAGAGACAGAATGGGAAAGATTTTCTCACATGAAAGAGGTATGTATAAAAAAGGGGGAAATATGGGAAGTGATGGGAAATACTTGAATCTCTCTCACATAGGAACTGGTTTAAGAGGGAAGAATATATACACACATACACTCAGGTGTATATAGAAATGTAACTTACCTAATAGGGAAATAGGAGAGAAAAGAGATAGCAGAAGGGAATGATGATAAAAGGGAAGACAGATTGAGAGAGGAAATAGAATAAAAATAGACTTTTGATGAAGAACAAAAGAGAGAAAAAAGGACACAGAGAGACAGAAATAGACATAGAGACAGAGAAACAGATACAGTGAGACAGAAACAGAAAGAGAGAGAAGAAAATTTTATAGAGGGAAATACATACTAATCACAATTTTGAATGTGAATGGAATGAGTTCACCCATAAAATGGAAATTGATAGCAGAATAGATCTGAAACTAGAACCTAATAATATGACTTTTACAAGAGATGCACTTAAAACAAACCAACAAAAAATAGACAAAGTTAAAATAAAGTGCTGAATCAGAATCTAATATGCTTCATCTGAACTAAAAAAAGGCAGGGGTAGCAAACATGATCTCAGACAAAGCAAAAACATGGCTAATTAAAAGGAGTAATTGGGAAAACTATATTTTGTAAAAAGTTACCATAAATAGTGTAATAATATAATTATTAAACATATATCCACCAAATGGCATAGCATCCAAATTCTTACAGGAAAAGTTATTAAATCAAATCAGTCAATAATTAAAGAAATTAATTAAATTATTCCCTGAAAGATCAAATATGGAAGTTGAATCTTAGATACTTTGACTAGAGGAGACAAGATTTATTGGGAAAGAGTTTGATATGAGGGAAGGATATTTAAAAAGCAAAAACAAAAGGGGATGGCAGAGGATGAGATGAATAGATGGTATCATGGAAACAATGAATTTGGATAGGCTTTGCAAGACAGTGAAGGATAAAAGGGTCTGGTATGCTAGACTGGATAGAGTTATGTAAAGTTGGACATGGATAAACAATTAAAAACAATAAAACATGAGTTATAAGAGGATATATAGTAAAATTATACTAGTGGGGAATCTCAATTTTTCCCTCTCAAAACTAGATAAATCTAATGATAAAATAAATTAAAAAGAAGTTAAAAAATGAATGCAATTTTAGAAAAGTTAAATATAATCAACATCTATCTATGATAGAAAACTGAATGGAAATACAAAAGAGTAAAGCTTTTTCTCAGCTATATATGGCATCTTCTTTAAAAAGTGACCATATATTAGGGAACAAAAATCTTATATAAATGAAAAAAATCAAAAATACTAAATTCATCTTTTTAAAAATCATAATAAAATAAAAATTATATTCAATAAAGGACCATGTTAAATGTAAATCAAAAAAATTGGAAACTAAATAATTTAATCCTGAAGAATTAATGGGTCAAATAACAAATCATAAACAATTTTATGAAAGAGAATGAAAAAAATGAGAAAAATACCAAAATTTGAGGGATTAAAAATACAATTTAAAAACTAAACAAGAAACAAATTTAAAATCCCCAATAAAACACCAAATTAAAAATCCTGAAAATCAAAGAAAAGCTTAATAAAATTGAAAGGAATAATTAATAAATAAAATGGGAATCTAGTTTTATATGGGGGAATAATATTAACCATTAGTTAATTTGATTTCAAAGAAGAAAAAACCAAATTACTAATATCAAAAATTTAAAGGATAAATACATCATGAATGAATATGAAATTTGAAATAATTATTAGGAGCTATTTTGTCCAATTTTATGTTAATAAATCTGATAATCTAAGTAAAATGGATGAATATTTTTAAGAAATATAAGTTTCCCTGTTTAACAGGTAAGGAAATTAATAACTAAATAATCATATTAGAAAAAGAAATTGAGCAGGCCATAAATAAGCTCCCTAAAAAAAAAGTTCCCAGGACCATTTACAAATCACAAGTGAATTCTACCAAATATTTCAAGAAAAATTAATTCCAATACTATATAAACTATTTGAAAATAGGCAAAATAGGAGTGCTACCAGATTTATATTATGACACAAATATAACTGATACCTAAAAGAGGAGCAAAAACAGAGAAAAAAACTGTAGACCAATTTCCTAATGAATGTTGATGAAAAAAAAAATTACTAGAAGAGATAACATAGCAATATATCACAAACATCATTCATTATGACCAGGTGGGATTTATATAAATGATACAGGGTTGGTTCAGTATTAGGAAAATTATCAGCATAATTGGCCATAAAAACAATAAAAATTATATGATTATCCAATAAATGCAGAAAAAAGTTTTTGCCTAAATAAAACACTTATTCTTCCTATTTTAAAAAAGCCTAGCAAGCATAGAAATAAATGAAGTTTTCCTTAAAATGATAATTAATATTTTTTAAAACCATCAACAAGCATTATTTGTAACAGAGATAAGCTAGAAGCTTTCCCAATAAGATCAGAGGTGAACATTAGCACTACTATTATTCAATATTGTGTCAAAATGCTAACTATATCAATAAGAGAAGAAAAAGAAATCAAAGGAGTTAGAACAGGCAATGAGGGAAAAGTGTCAGTTTGCAGAATGATATGATGATATACCTACAGAATCCTAGAGAATTAACTTAAAAGTAGTTGAAACAATTAATAACTTCAGTAAAATTGGATGATATAAAATTAACCCACATTGATCATTTCCATATATTACCAACAAAAAACAGCAAGAAGAGATAGAGAAAATCCATTTAAAATAATGGCAGATAATATAAAATAATTGTGAGAATTTTACAAGACAAACTGAGGAACTGTATGAACACAATTACAAAACTTTTTATGCAAATAAAGACAGATTTAAACAACTGGAGAACTATTATATTGGCTGAGCTAATATAACAATAATAACAATTCCACCTAAATTAATTAACTTATTCAGTGTCATGCCAATCAAGCAATGAAAACCAAAATATTTTATTGAGCTAGAAAATTAATAACAAAATGTATCTAGAAGAACAGAAGATCAAGAATATCAAATGAAAAAAAATGTTAAGGAAGATACCCTAGCAATTCCAAATCTCAAACTATATTACAAAGCAATAATCATAAAAAATAATCTGGTATTGGCTAAGAAATAGAGTGGTGGATCAGTAAAAATTTTGATTTATTTTTAAATTTAATTTTAATTTAATAAAAAATAATGCTTTTTCTTCATTGCCTATTCTAATTCCTTGGACATCTTTTTCTTCTTTTATAACTAGGTACACAATACACATGAGTAAATAACTAAATTAATCTAGTGTTTGATAAACCCAAAGAACTGAATTTGGGGGACAAGAACTCACTATTTGACAAAAATTGCTGGAAAAACTGAAGAGCAATTTGGAAGAAACTAGGGTTAGAACAACATCTCACATCACCAAGATAAGGTAAAAATGGATATATTATACTATCATATTAGTATTAATAATTAGTGTTAACTAAGGGAGCATGAAAAATTTTATCTGTCACATCTATGGATCAGGGAACATTTTATAATCAAGCAAGTGATCTTAGAAGGCATTATGAGATATAAAATTAATATTTCTGATTATGACAAATTTAAAAAGTTTTTCACAAACAAAACAAATGCAGCTAGCTTTAGAAGAGAAGCAGGAAATTGGGGTAGGGGGAATTAATAAAGTCCTCTTCTCTCACATCTATGGAGAACTGAGTCAAATTTATAAGAATATAAGTAATTTCCCTATTGATAAATTGTCAAAGAATATGAACAGTCAGTTTTCAGAAAAAGAAATCAAAGCTATCTATAGCCGTATTTTAAAATGCTCTAAATAGCCAATGATTAGAGAAATACATCTCTGAGGTACCATCTCACAGCTATCAGATTAATAATATGACAGAAAAGGAAAATGACAAATGTTGGAGATGTGGAAAAATTAAGACACTAATACATTGTTGGTGGAGATGAGAACTGATCCAATTGTTCTGGAAAATGATTTAAAATTATACTGAAAAAGCTATGAAATTATCATGCCCTTTGATCTAGCAATACCCAAAGAAATCAAGGAAAAGAGGAAAGATCTATATGTACAGAAATGTTTATAGCACCTTTTTTGTGTTGGCAAAGAACTGGAAATTGAGGAGATGCCCATCAATTAGGGAATGACTAAACAAATAATGATATATGATTGTAATGGAATACTATTGTGTTATAAGAAATGACAAGCAGGATTGTTCCAGAAAAACTTGAAAAGTCTTACATTAACTGATTCAAATTAAAATGAGCAGAACCAAGATAACATTATATACAGTAATAGTACTAATGCATGATGATCAATTGTGTACAATTTAACTATTCTCATCAATACAATGATCTAATACAATTCCAAAAGATGCATGATGAAAAATGTGAACCACCTCCAGAGAAAGAACTGATAGAGTTTGAATGTAGATTGAAGCATATTTTTCACTTTATTTTTCTATAGGTTTTTTTGTAACATGGGTAATATGGAAATATGTTTTACATTATTTCATATGTGTAATTAATGTCACATTTCTTGCTTTTATAATCAGTAAGGAAGGAGTTGGAATGAGGAAGAAAATCCAAAACAAATGTTGGGATTTTTTTTTAATGAATTCAATTATACTTTAACATATTTAACATGTATTGGTCAACCTGCCATGGCGGGGGAGGGAGGGAAGGAGGGGAAGGAGGGGAAAAATTGGAACAAAAGGTTTGGCAATTGTCAGTGCTGTAAAATTACCCATCCATATATCTGGTAAATAAAAACTGTAATTAAAAAAAATAATAAATGAATATTAAAATAAATAATAGGTTTTTAATTTTTTATATAGTTAACTATGTTTTGAAGTTTTTAGACACCTTTTAAAATTTCTGATCTAAACTCTGAAGTATCCCTACACATCCCTCAGATTGGCTGAGATTGCAGGAAAAAATAATGATGAATGTTGTAAGGCATGTGGGAAAACTGAGACATTAATGCATTGTTGAGGGGGTTGTGAATTTAGAACTATGCCCAAAGGGCTATCAAACTGTGCATAGCATTTGATCTAAATTAATATAATTTTGGGGTACCACTATACATCTCTCAGATTGACTAAGATGAGAAAAGATAATGACAAATCTTGGAAGTGATATGGGAAAACTGGGACACTAATACATTGTTGGTGGAGTTGTGAACTGATCCAACCATTTTGAAAAGCAATTTGGAACTATGCCCAAAGGGCTATCAAAATGTGCATACCATCAGTATCTCTACCAGTCCTCTATCCCAGAGAGATCATAAAGGAGGGAAAGGAACCCACATGTGCAAAAATGTTTGTAGCAGCCCTCTTTGTAGTGGCAAGGAACTGAAAACTGAGTGGATGCCCATCAATTGGAGAATGGCTGAATAAGTTATGGGTATATGAAAGTTATGGAATATCATTGTTCTGTAAGAAATGATCAGCAGAATGATTTCAAAGAGGCCTGGAGAGATTTACATGAACTGATGCTAAGTGAAGTGAGCAGAACCAGGAAATCATTGTACACAGCAATAGCAAAATCATACAATAATTAGTTCTGATAGTTGTGGCTCTTTTCAGCAATGAGAAGATTCAGACCAGTTCCAATGGTCTTGTGATGAAGAAATCCATCTGCATCCAGAAAGAGAACTGTGGGAACTGAGTATGGATCACAGTACAGCATTTTCATTCTTTTTGTTGTTGTTTGCTTGCATTTTATTTTCTTTCTCATTTTTTTCTTTTTTGATCTGATTTTTCTTGGGCAGCATGATAATTGTGGAAATGTGCATAGAAGAATTACACATGTTTAACATATATTGGATTACTGGTCCTCTCAGGGGGCAGTGGAAGAAAGGGAGGGGAAAAATTTTGGAACACAAGGTTTTGCAGGGTGAATGTTGAAAATTATCTATGCATATGTTTTGAAAATAAAAAGCTTTAATAAATAAAATAAAATCTCTAGTCTACATAGGTATGAAGGTTTGTATGTGGGTTTTTGAGGCATTGAAGTAAGAATAAATGCTTGAAGTCTGTATACAGCTTTTAACTTGGGGGCTTTTAGACACTCTGTGGAGTGGTAAACTTAGATTTTGAGTAGCCCTGATTTCAAATCCTTTCTCTGATCCTTGTTAGCAATATATGTGACTGGACAAGTAGCTTCCTTTTTGAAAAAATCTCAGTTTTCTTATCTCTAAAATGTGGAAATTGATACCTAGGATACTTAATTCACAGGATTTTTGTAAGAGTCAACTGAGACAATCTTTGCAAAATGTTTTGCAAACCTTAATGTGCTATAGAAATGCTAGGTATTATTATTACTGACAGTCAATGACAAGGACTAATTAGAAAAGTAAAAATACAATTACTTCACTAAAGTCCTGTCTTTCCAGACTCTCTTTGTAGCCTAGTGAATTGGAGGGCATGAGATCCAACTGTGAATCCTAGCTCTTCCATTAAATATATGTGTGATCTTAAGAGAGCCCTTTCCCATTTAAGACCTTATAGGATGATAAGTTTAGAGCTGAAAGGCACCTAAAAATCCAACTCTCTAACTCTATAGATGAGTAAACTTAGGCCCATATAGGAAAAATATCTTGCACATGATCACTTAGATAGTGAGCAGAAGAGCTAGGTTTCAAATGTTGGGTTTCCTGACTGCAGTTCTCTCTTTCTCTCTGTCTCTCTGTCTCTGTCTCTGTCTCTGTCTCTGTCTCTGTCTCTCTCTCTCTCTCTCTCTCTCTCTCTCTCTCTCTCTCTCTCTCTCTCTCTCTTTTAATCTCTCTCTCTCCCTCCCTCTCCGTAACCCTAACCCTAACCCTAACCCTAACCCTAAGTCCTCTCTATCTTCTCTCTTCTCTCTCTTTCTCTCTCTCTGTTTTTTTCTGTTTCTCTATGTGACTATGTAGGTGTGTGTATGTGATCTCTCTACCCCTCTTTGTCTATCTCTCTGTATGTCTTTTTATCTGTTATACCTTTAAGGGTTTGGGACCTTACCCAAACCCTTCATTTTACAAATAAATAAACTTAGATCTAGTGAAGTTACTTATTCTTTGTCACATAGCTTGTAAATGATAGAGTTGGGGCAAATGTCTTTATCTGTAAAGTAAAAATGAAACAAAGTATATTTCCATCAATTGGGAAGTGATTAAACAAATTGAGGTACAGAAAAGTAATAAAGTATTACTATATTGAAAGAGAAGATGAAAGTGGCATGGTGAATTCATGTGGAAAAAGCTACATGAGCTGATGTGAAGTAAGAAGGGTCAAAAAAACTGCATGCACAGTGATGACAATAACATAAATGGAAAGAACTTTTAATCATCATTGAATCTTGAAAATTTTGAAAAAAACAAACATGGTTCTAAAGAAGATATCCAGATGTCACCCCCTGTGCAGAGGTAGAAGGTTTATAAGTGTATATTTTTCAGTCTAATGAGTTTATATCTTATATTTATCAGTTTTGTTGTTTTCCCCTTCTTTTTTGTCTTTTAAAATGTTATTTGCTATATGGGATAGCTCTCTGGGAGGAGGAAGGTTATTGGAAAACTTATCATGACATAAAAAAGACATTGATGAAAAATTATTTTTAAAAAAAGTTTAAAAGAGTTGGTTTCTAAGATTTCTTCTGTATTGAAAGTAGTCTGACTTTATTACTGTCTACTGATTCAAAGTTGGGGATACTTAGAAAAGGCAGGGGCTCATCCCAGATAGTGGTTCTAACCCTGCCTAGATATCAAGTAGGGAAGTGTAAGGACACCCCAAACATCCCTCTCTCTCTCATCTATCTGTGTGATGTGTTTTACTGAATCTTGCAAAGTTGGTGAAAACTAGATCAACCCAGTTCCCAAGAAAATCCATCCCACATTTTTATTCCTCTACCTCAGTCAACTGTGGTCAGCTGTTCTTCCAATATCCAAGGGATGTTGAGAACAGGTTGAAGTTGCTGTTCCCATTTTCCATATGGAGAATGGAGGGAAAGTGCCCTTTCTAAATGTTCTGAAACACCAGAACAGCAGAACAGCAGAATTAGAACTCAGTTATCTTGATTCCAATTCTATTGAGGCTGACATTGTACTCTGGTTAGAACAAGGACAAGGAGGAGGAGGAGGAGGAGGAGGAGGAGAAGGAGGAGGAGGAGGAGGAGGAGGAGGAGGAGGAGGAAGAGGAGAAGAAGAAGGAAGAAGAAGGAAGAAGAAGAAAGAAAGAAAAAGGAGGAGGAAGAGAAAAAGAAGAAAAGAAGAGGAGAGGAGAAGGAGGAAAGAACAGGAAGAAAAGAACAAGAGCAAGAAGAAGAGAAGAAAAATGATGATGATGATGACGATGATGACTACAGCAATAATGAAGATGATAGTGACAATGACAACGACAGGTTGGGAACAATGGAGAAAACCTGGATTCATATTCCATTTCTAACACTAGCTGTGTGATTTTTGGATAAGTTATTTCACTTCCCTGAGCCTCAGTTTCATCATCTGTAAATGGAATGTTCCAGGCAATTTCTACAGTTTTGGAACTTGAAGTTTTTATGAAAGACTAAGGAAAGTCAATAAAGTACAAAATGAAAGGCTTCATTATAGCATATACAAATTTCTAAGGCCCAAGGTCTTCAAAGAGAGCACAATGGAGAGAGATGTGGGGGACAAAAAGGGAAGGATCCACCTAAAAAGGACCCCAGGCCTCATGGGAAATGGCCTTCAGATCATGGTACAAGGAGAATGGAAACCCAGAATGGTCCTAGAAAGAGGCTCATCACCCTGGGCGGGCCCAGCTGCAGCAGATCTCCCCCATCTTTTGTAGTTAGTGTATGAGATGGCAGAGGTTCCATCTTTTCCCTACTAGAAAGCTCACTGACAAAAGGGGAAAACAACTAGATGTTGTGCTGCATACAGATAATCCTAGCTACTGGAGAGGCTATCTCTTGAGTTCAGGAGTTCTGAGCAGCAGAGAGCTAAGCTATTAGGTGTCTGAACTAGGTCTAGACTCAAATGTGATGTGGAGGGGAAGGTTCCCTAAAGAGGAGTGAAATGGCCTAGGTCAGAAATGGAACAAATCAAAATTTCAGCAGAGGGTCAGACCAATGAGTGGGCACTACATTTGCATCCTGAGAGATATAGGAAGACCAAGGAAGAAGGAAGGAAGGGAGGAAGGGAGAGACAGAGGGAGGGAGGGAAGAAAAGCAGGATGGAAGAAGGGAGGGAAGAAAGAAGGAAGGGAATGAGGGAAGAAGAAAGGGAGGGAGGGAAGGAAAGAAGGAAGAAAGGAAGGAAGGGAAGGAAAGAAGGGAGGGAGAGAGAGAGGAAGAAAGGAGGGAAGAAGGGAGAGAGGTAAGGAGGGAGGGAAGGAGGGAGGAGGAAGAAGCATATTTTCTTGCTGATTTAGTTAATGTCCCAACTCTAGTATCAGATGGGGAGGCAGGAGGGATATTCCCAGAGCAACAAGACAATATGATGTGGAGATAGCTAGGAAATAATGTAGAGACTTTGTTCTAAACTATGTGATGGAAAATATTACCTGTTAAATTGTGAGGTCCTGTGGCAAATTCCAATGTTCTGCTGAGAGAAGAATGAAGATTTTGGTGGGAGTGAAGATTGCTTGGCTTAGGGATAACCAACAAGTGATACAGAGGCTCCATCCTGAATGAATAAAATAAAATTATCAATAAAGCAAGAGCTTATCTCTCCAAGATGTCCAAGCAGCTTATCCCCCCCAGAAAGAATATTCGTTCTCTCACAGGGAATAGTAATCCTGGAGTAATCGATCTTATAGGAATATTGTGAATGTCAAATGGGATAATAGGTATGAAAGCGCTTCATAGATGTGAACAGTAATATGTAAATTACTTTATAGGTGTTCTTTGTGTATTTGTGTATTATTACAACAACCACAACTTGGGAATCTAGAGACCTGAACCTTGTCCCAGACATAATCATGCCTCATTGTGTGACTCCAGATAAGCTATTTCTTCTGCCATAATTACAATTTCCTATAAATACAGATGATATGTTTCTATCAACTTTCCAAAATTATAGGGAGGAAATAATTTTGGAAACTGTTAAGACCCTATGAGAAATAAGCTCCCTAAGGTCAAGGATGGTTTAATTTTTATATTTTATTTTCCCCAGGGCCTAGCATAGTACATGGAACATATTATGTCCTTCACATTTGTATATACTTAATATATTAGGCTCATGGATGGATGGATGGATGGAAATGAGAACTCTAAGTCTAGATGTCTGTGCTCCCTAAGGTCATTTGCCAACTATTTTCTGTAGATATCAGTCTTATCATAATGCATCCTCATAAACACACCCTACCCCATCCTACTCCCCACCAAGAAATGTTGGTTCAGGCCTGCAAACTATAAACACTGACAGAACAACAGACAAAGTCATATCTGGGGGGGCTTTGTCCTGCCTTGCTTAGCTAAGAAAAAATCTTAGCATGTCAATGTTCTCCCACAAATCCCAGCCCCCTTCAATCCAGGACCCTGGGAATGGGAATAACTCTGCAGTAGCTATGGGGTTTCCTGACCTCCAGTCAGGATCTATCAGATCCGACTGAAGTCTCAAGGACAAGATGTGCCGCTCTGGACCTTGTTTGGTAGTCTTCTATGAAACCACCAGCAGCCAGCAGCTCATTGCCTGGGGAAGGGCTTGCTCCGGAGCCAAGTAGCAGCCAAGCCTGCAGTCCACAATTCCTTGCGTGAGTGTATGCGCCCAGCGTTTATAAAGAATGTCGCTGGGTCTGCACAGGGCCCTGTGAAGCTGACTGTTATTTATAACTCTCTTCTGTCTGGTTCATTTCCTCTCACTTCCCTGCAGAACGATATGAATGAAAATGACAGTATTGACTATCTTGCTAACCATAAAAGACCTTATAGAAATAAGATTTTTACAGTGAGTGGACTGGGAAAACCAAGGAACTCAGAGTTATGGACTTCGCAAATGGGTAAGAATCAGTCTAAGAAGTTGGTAAGGGCCCCATGATGGGGTTTTTGCCAGTGGTTTTGTTAAAAAATATATAAAAATATAAATTTATACATATATATTTATATAAAATATAAATAAAGTGTTTCTCTTGAAGGAGTTTTATGAACTCATAGAGTCCTGATCTCCTCCAACAGCAGCAACTTCACTTGTAGCTCTCTTGTAGGTCTCTGGAGAACAATGAGAGAATGTGCCAAATGCCTGAGAATGAAGCACCTGCCTGGTTTAATAGAAAAGCTAAAGGGACAGGAAGCTAGCAGTCTCTTATAAGGGGTCACCCAGAGACATGAGCACTGATTCTGGAGAAGACACGAGTTCTAATTCTACCTCTGCCACTCACCACTTGTGTCATGTGACTAGGTACTTCTCTCAGAGCCTCAGTTTCCCCATTTATAAAATGAGGGGGGGGCAGCTAGGTGGCGCAGTGGATAGAGCACCAGCCTTGAATTCAGGAGGACCTGAGTTCAAATCTGGTCTCAGACACTTAAGACTTCCTAGCTGTGTGACCCTGGGCAAGTCACTTAGCCCCAGCCTCAGGGGGGGGGGGGGGACAAATAAAAAAATAAAATGAGGGGGTTGGATTAAATTGAATCTTTACCATTCAATTTATGAACCTATGATAGGACAAATTTAGCTGAAATTGTAGCAAGAGTAAATCTAGCTGATCAGAAAGGAGATTGTACAGAGAAAAGCCTTGGGGAAGAAGGGTCAACCTTGGCAATACAGAAACAGTCAGCCCAGCGGGATGGAGGTGGTGAAGGGAGAGCAAAGAATGACCAGACAAACGGGGCGTAGAAGTAACCATTCAAGGGAAGGTGCATTCTTGGAAAGGGGAGGGAATGGCTCATTCTGAGACTCTAAAGTGACAATATAACATGCCCCTCAGAAGGACCACAAGGTGAGCTGGGGGAGTGACATGGAAGCAAGCTCCCCTGGAGAGACAGTGTGCCACCCAGAAAAGAAGTGTATCCTGGTGCCTTCAGCTAACTCTTCATTTGCTCTCTGTGAGTTATGACTCTGAGGCTCATCATCGTTGAAGAAGAAAGGAACAATATGTGTGTCTTCCCTCCTCACTTCCACCATATACACACATGTACACACACTCATGTGTGTACACTCTAGAATCATAAATCTACAAGCTCCCCCAAGTCCAGAGCTAGAGCACTGAGCCAAATCTTGAAGGCAACTTGTCCATCCTCTGCTAGTAACATTTTAGAGAAATAGTGGATTGGAGTGTCTGGGATCAGAAGCATCTGAACTTATCACCCGATCTCACTGACAAAGCCAGGAGGAAAATAGTAAAATTTAATGAATTCATATGATGCCCTGTGTATTGGAAATCAGTTTTTTTATTCGATTCAACAAGCATTTATGTGCCGACTGAAGCAGCTAATGGCACCTAGAGCTGGAATCAGGAAGATTTGGGTTCAAATTCCATCCCAGAAACTGGGCAAGTCACATGTATCAGTCTGTCCCTCATCTGTAAAATGGAGACAATAATAGCATCTATTATTACAAGATTGCTGGGAGATTGAAATGAGCTAATATATAGACAAATCTTAAATCCTTCTATAAAGGGTTCTTGTCATCATTATCACCATTATTATTTGTAAGACACTGGAAGAAGCACTGGATATCCAAAGATAGTATCAGGCCCTGACCTCAGGGGCTTACTTTCTACTGAGCTATTACACCCGAAATTAGGTGAAGTCTTTCTTATCAAGTTGCCTCTTGTGGTCTATAATCCAAAAACAATCCCAAACCCCATTAATTAGGCAAGAAGAAACAGAAACATATCAAACCAAATCTTCATTCAAAACCAGTTGCCCTCCAGCCCTAGCTTATATTTAAAAGCACTGCACTTGCAACCAGGAATACCTGAATTTAAATTCCACTTCATCTGCTTACTAGCTGTATGTTCCTGAAGAAATCACTTAATTTCTCTCAACATATTTCCTCCCTGTAAATTGGGGTAATAATAGCATCTACCTGCCAAGGCCATTGTGAGGATCAAATAAATATTTGGCAAACATTAAAGCACTATAAGAAATAGGAAGTGTTATTACTAATATTCAAGGATATTAAATAATGTCCAGAGAATCTTTTTCCTGGCCATTCTAAAACCTCTCAGGAAAACCCAATGTGGAGCCCTGCAGGGCTCACTAGCAACCTACTATGGGAAGACAGGGAGAAGCTTGTAATCTTTCATTCATAGTCATAGAATATAAGAACTGGAAAGGTCCTTAAAGATCATCCAGTTTTTCATAAAGATAAAAATTGAATGTCTAAGAGGAAGTGACTTGCCCAATATCACAAAATGAGTACTGGAAAAGCTGAGACTTTAACCTAGGTTTCCTGACCACCAGTATGAGGCTCTTACATGACACTCAATCTTCCTCCAGGACCTCAACAGGAACTTCCTATCCCCGTTGTGATCTAAAAATACAGAGAGAAGTGAGACAAGGGATGGGGAAGAAGGAGGAATGGAATCTTCCCTCTTCTGGATCACGTTTGTTTTTTCATTGGGAATTTTAGAGATCTTAAATAAGAGGCACATAAAGAATATAGTATCAAGACAATGCTCTGGATACTCAGGTGATCCTCCAAATTTATTTCCTAGTTTATTAGGCAGGTTTGCATAAATGTAAGTAGACACTATGTAAGCAGGATGGAGGAATTAAGGAAATTTTGAATACCTCAATTGGAAACACAGCTCAGCAGGGCAAGTTGACCACGCCTGTGGGCCTCTGCCCTGTGCGTGTCTGAATTTAGCTGATCGGGTCTGTGTTGGGAGCTTGGCTTGTTCACGCTGCCGGCAGCCGGGAGTTTGTGGGCCTTGATTACACCCAGCAGGGAGTCCTTCTTAGTGATGAGAGAGAAAATATTCAACAACCTGTCTTTGCAATGTGCTGATCTTTGAGAGAGAGAGAGAGAGAGAGAGAGAGAGAGAGAGAGAGAGAGAGAGAGAGAGAGAGAGAGAGAACAAGACAGAGAAAGAGAACAGAGAATAACAGACAAGAGGGAGAGAACAGACAGAAAAAACAAAGGATGAGAAAGAACTAGAAAAAATTACAAAGAATGAGAGAAAGACAGAAGGACAGAGATACAGAATACTTGCTAGGGGGGGTTCTTTATTTTTTAGGATTTTCTGAAATCATCCTTGCCATTTCCCATTCACATTTTTTATTTTCGACTTGATGTAACTTTGGGCCAAAATAACACTCCTACCCAACTCACAAAAGCATGGAATGTCAAAGCTGAAAGAGACCTTAGAAAATACAGTGTTGTAGTATAGACCATAAAATGACAGAGCTGGAGGGAGACCCTGGAAAAGAGAGCATAGAATGTCAGATCCGGGAGGATCCTTAGAGCAGAGTACATAGAATGTCAGAGACAGAAACAGAATGAAACATGCATTGTCAGAAGCTTAGATTGTGAGTCATTTTTGCTTAACCCTTTCTTTTTTCTCTATTACAAAGGAGGGGTCAGTATGTATGAAGGGGCTAAATATCAAAATTATTATGGTGTTAAAATCATAATAGTTTTTAAATTAAAAATGATAAATTGATTAAATCTTTGAAGACACTGCTGAGAGTAACCTTAAAACATAGAACAAAGAATGTCAGAACTGGAACAAACCTGAGGACATAAAACACAGACTATTAGAGCTGAGAAGGACTTTAAAACATAGAATACAGAATGTCAAGTCTAGAAGGCATCCAGTACACAGAATATTAGAGCTGAATGATCCTTAGAACAGAGAAACAGAACTGAGAAAGACCTTGGAACATAGTATTTCAGAATACAGACCATTAGAACATAGAGAGGAGGAATATTCAACCCCCTCATTTAACAAAATAAAATGAGGCCAAGAGAAAAGATGGGGAATACCCAAGATCCCTGTATGGTTTTTGGAGAAAATTTTGGAAGACCCTAGGCTTTGGGCATGGAAGATCCTGGGAGATGTGGATTTCAGCCAATGCCTATGTATCATTTCAGCCTATGCTTAAGTATAGATAGAAACCTATAGTTCTTAATTAAGAGTGGGGATAAGGGAGAAAATCTGGAACTCAAAAGTTTTAAAAACAAATGTAAAAAATGTTTTAAATGTAACTGGGGGAAAATATTAAATAAACAAATTATTAAAAACAGATGCCTATATCTGACCTCTGCACGCTCTCCCTTTCTCTCTCTCTCTCTCTCTCTCTCTCTCTCTCTCTCTCTCTCTCTCTCTCTCTCTCTCTCTCTCTCTCTCTCTCTCCCCTCTCTCTCTGTGTGTCTCTCTCTCTCTCTCTCTCTCTCTCTCTCTCTCTCTCTCTCTCTCTCTCTCTCTCTCTCTCTCTCTCTCTCTCTCCCTCTCTCTCTGTGTGTCTCTGTCTCTGTCTCTGTCTCTCTCTCTCTCTCTCTCTCTCTCTCTCTCTCTCTCTCTCTCTCTTTCTCATTAATTCTGCATTTCCCTATGATTTTGAATGAATCACCTTACACTCCTCTCCAAATAAAATTTTCCAAGACTGAGCAAGTACTTTCCTTGAAAACTCTGAACTTTTATCTTCAACTATTTGAGTGGCTTGGATTTTAAGCATTTGAATTTGGAATACCCACTATGGAGGGTCCAGGATTCTAAAGTTGAGGGAGGGGGGAGACTTGGCAAGGTTTGGCAAGGTTTCAAGACAAGGTGCTGTTCCCATGCCCTCAGAATTTTGCCAAACAGACATTCCTTCCAGGTGGTCTGTCTTTTGGAGCCTGTGTCTTAGGAGTCTCACAGCCAAAAAAAAAAAAAAAGGACCTCCTTTGTCCTTTTGCTGGAAAAAGAAAGAGAAGACCACAGGCAACTCTCAAAGCACGGGGAAGTCTGTCCCTCCCCAGTGTTTGTGACCCACCCTACTCTTTCTATATGGTCACCAGGGACCCCTGGAAGGCCATGGGAGGCTTTTGACTAGGGCCCTCTCCAAGAGGTATTTACAGCCTCTGATTCGCTGTTCCTGCCTAGATACTCAGCATCTCCATCTCACCTTTCTTTTATGGATTCATTCCACCAAGATTTACGGGGGGTCCCTACTGTGAACATGTCTCTGGGTTTCAAGGATGCAGAGTTGAGGAAGATGAGCTCCTGCACTTAGAAAACTTAATCTAATAATAGGCATACCAAAATCATCCAGGCACCTACAAAGCAAAGGAGGATAGGAAACAGATCTCCACTAGAGTGTAAGAATGAACATCAGAGCCTGGCTTAAGTCACATACTCCTTGTATGACTTTCTTTCTCAGCTTTCTCATTAGTAAAATGGGGGAGGAGGGTTTTTAACTCAAAGATCTCTAAAATTCCTTTATAGCTCTAAATGTATGACCTTATGGCTCCAGGTTCAACTCAACCACTTGAGCAAGTAGCTGGACCTCACTGAGCCTCAGTTTCTCCCTCTGTAAAGTTCTAGGCTTTTATGATAAGTCCATAGGAATGTTCTCTGGCCATCCTACCTTCCCAAGATTGAGGCTCACTCCCAGAAGGAGTATGCTGAACCAGTATGCTCTTAGGGGCAAGACAAGTGAGTAGTGTAGGAAGGTGGAGGACCTACTCTTTGGAACAAATACGTTCTATTCCTCAAAACTCTGATCAATGAAATGATTGATTATGACTTCAGAAGACTGCCTCCTACCTTTCAATGAAAAGGTGAGGAACTGTAAGTAAAGAGCAAGGCATAAATACATAGTTGGCTAAAATGTTTAATTGCTTTGCTTCTTTTTTAAAGGAAGGTTCGTTAATTGGGAGAGTCCCTGGGAAATGGCAGCAATGTGAAAAGAATTTTTAAAACTTAAAAAAAAAAAAAAAAAAAAAAAAAAAAAAAAAACAGGTCCAGGGTCAGCTAGGTCCTAATTTCAGGACCTGGGTTCAAATTTGACCTCAGACACATAACACTTCCTGCCTGTGTCACCCTTGGCAAGTCACCTAACCCCAAATTGCCTCAGCAAAAAATAAAAGTAAAAAAAATAAACAGGTGTCCACTCTTTGGTTCTGATGTGAGCCATGGACCCAAGTTTTCCAAGCCTTCCCCCATTTCTGCCCCACTTCTGCTGGCGGGTGTGTGGGAAAAAGGATGGTTGAAGGTTTTCCTTAGTTGTCCCCCTCATCATCAAAGCAAAGGAACAAATGGATGCTGCCTCAATGATCCCCAAGCCCTGAAACTTTGCAGGGAAAGTTCCTCCAACTTCATGTGGACAAAAATAAGCGAAATGCCTAATCTCCCTGTAACGGGTGGTTGGGAGGCCAGACTGCTCCCTGGATGTCTTTGCATCTCCTGCCTAAGTCTGAATTTAACACCAATAAATGAGCCTGTGCTGGAGCTCGGAGTTCGTTCGCACTGCCGGCAGCCCGCGAGTTTGTGGGCCTTGATTACACCCAGCAGGGAATCCTTTTTAGTGATGAGAGAAAAAATATTCAACAACCTGTCTTTTCAGTGGGGTTTGTTGGACACACTCCCCGGCTTCGGGATGAGACATATGCAAGTTGTGGGAGTAGAACTCTTGTCACCAGGCCAGAAACACTCAGAAGCGTTCCCCACCGATAGGGGGGATGGGGGAGGGGTACCACCTCAAGGGTGGGGCAGATTACAGGGCTCCAGCTCCCAAGGGACAGGGTGGGAAAGGCATCCAGTCAATGATCCAGTCTATGATGCTTTGTAATGTCTTCCAACCCCCTCCTCCCCTCAACCGACCCTTGCCAGCTCCAGTTCCTGGTCCCTGTCCCCTACAGTAGGCCCAGGGCACTGGCAGACAGCTCAGCAGCCTGAACAGGCCTCAGGCAGGCGAGGGGCCCAGGAGCTGCCAGGGATCTCTGGGGAATATTGTATTAGGCACTCGGGAGCTGCGTTCCTGTTCCGGGGATCTGCGTTTCACAGAACAGACGGGGTGAGAGTGTTTGTGCTATATCCAGATAGGCTTAAAATAATGTCGCTTGGGTAGCTTCTGAAACCGCGGAAACTACAGCAAAGTCATCCGAGTCTTTGCCAGGAAACTCTCCCGAGTCAGGTAGTCGGGGTACAAGCCAGCACGAGGCCCCGCCAATGAGGGTCAGGGGTCCCCTGGGGCTTCTGGGGATAGGGGATCTTTTTCCGGCTACCATCCTTTTCCAGCCAGTCCCAGAAAGGGAGAGGGAGAACAGAGTCAGAAAACACTGGACAGAGAATCCAACTAGTTTTTGGCCCCAATTTGCTGTGTGACCTTGGATAAATTGCTTTGCCCTCTCAGATTCCCCATTCTGTAAAAGGGAGAAGATTAAGGGGACAGGTAGATTATATGCTTTCTAAGAACCTTCCAGCTCTGACATTTAGGACTCCCAGGAGGAAAGGTTGCTGGATTGAGGGTGTAGTTCCAAACACCTAGAAGGGATCCTCAGAGAGTCTCTAAAATCCAGGCCACATGAAGGCAATAGTAGTCACTGCTATAGAGACCAAGAGCCATCTCATGCTTTAGACAATGCTGAATTGAACTGGTAGCATAGTAGGAGTGGGGAGCTGGGATGGGGGACTTCTATTCAGGTCGCTCTTACTAAGGATGCTCATTTATTTGGTTTCTATAGAAACAAAAGAGAATGCTGGACAGTTCCTGCCTCCTTCCATAAGAGCAGGGGAACATGGCCCCATTGTCCTCCCCAAGAGAGTTTCTCCCTGGGAAACTGCAGCTGCTCAAACTGAGTTAGTCAAGAAAGCAAGAGAATGTTGGGTAAGGAAGACATCCTCAGTCTGAGCCGGGCTGGGAAAGGTCCTGGGACTAGTATTGCAGGTACTTATTCCAAATTGGGCACACCCCTGTACCCAGATTGGGAGTATCCTCGTGCCCGTGATGGGGAGGATCCCATGCTTGAACAGAAAAAGTCTCCATGTTAGGAGAGGGCTAGGAAGTCCCTGAATCCAAGCTAAGGGTACAGCTTGCCTGGTGCCAGAGAGAATTCTGTACCTGGAAACCAGAGCTCAGATCTTGAGAGTCCCAGCCATGATTCCCAACTTAACTCACTCTCTGACTCCTCTCTTCCTGCTCCTCCTTGTGTGTGATCCTCCCTAATTAAAACATAAGCTCCTTGAGGGTAAAGACTATCTTGTTTACTTGTAACCCTGGCACCTAACCTGGCACATGTTAAATGTTTAATAAATGTTTTATTTATCTATCCATGTAGACTGCCTGCAAGGCCTTGGCAGTGTGGTATAGTGGACAGATAACAAAACTTGAAGTCAAGAAGATTTCATCTTTGAAAGAGAGAGATAGGACTCAATCATATCTACAATCCTAGTTCTAAATTTGTCATCCCAAGAAATTTTGGGGGCCTTAATTTCCTAATCTACAAAATGAAGTATAGGGATGGAAAAGCCTAGGGCTTCTTAAACTTTTTCCACTTGTGGCCCTTTTTTGCCCAAAAAATTGTTACATGAACCCAGTCTACAGGTATATAAAATAGGTATGCAAATTAAACATTTACAGATAATCATAATTTTACAATCCCTCACATTTAGATATGAGGCCCCATGTGGCATCATGACCACAGTCTACAGTCCCCTTTAAATGTAAATCCATAATCCCATGATCATTTTTCTGGATAACATGGAGAGTTCCTGTCTCTGGTCATGAACAGAAGAGTGAGAGTGTCCTCGTGTCCCAGCTGGAACCATCCCTATGTCTGGGTCAGGGTTGGCTTGTCCTGCTCCCCAAGTTGAGATATCCTCCATGTCCTGGGGTGGGGCTTAGGGAAATCCCTGTATCTGGGCTGGGGAAGCCCTAAGTTAGGGCTCATATGTGAGCAAGTCTTAGGGAGTCCCTATATCTGGGCTGGTCCCAGACTACACAGTGAGCATTTCTCTTATGGAGATAATGAAATGAGACAGAAAATGAACATATTTTTGCAAACCTGAAAGTGCCATATAAATGTTGGCTATTATGATTAGCTTTGGTAACAACAGCAACAATCTATCTTACATATATAGAGTGCTTTAAAGATTTATAAAGTACTTTACATTCTTGGCGTTCCAAAAGTTTTAGTGAACTTTTAATCTACTAAAGCTTATTGAACAATTAATTGAACTAAGATTTTTGGTATACCCTATATTATTATCTCGCTTGGTTCTCACAATAATCCTGTGAGCCAGGTGCTATTATTATCTCTATTTTACATTGAGGAATTGAGGCTCTGAGAATAACTTGCCCTGGGTCACACAGCTATTATGTTTCTGAGGCAGGATTCGAATGTGGATCTTCCTGACTTTCTGATGTCAAGTCCTCAGTGTCTCTCAACTTGGCAAAGAGATGACCAATGGTTTGACAGCAATGGCTCAGAAATTGATGCCAGAAAGAACAGAAGGAAAATGTTGTTATTTAGTCTTTTTTCAGCCATGGACACCTCTTCTTGATTCTATTTGGTATATTCTTGGCAAAGATACTGGAATGGTTTGCCATTTCCTTCTTCAGTTCATTTTACAGATGAGGAGCTGAGGCAAAAAGGATTAAGTGACTTGCCCAGGGTCACACAGCTAATGTTTCCAAGGCCAGATTTGAACTCAGATAGATGAGTCTTCCTGATTCCAAGCCCAGCACTACATCCATTGTGCCATCTAGCTGTCCCAAGAAGGTAGGGAGGAACATAGGCAGAGCCTAAGCTTCCAGGGAGTGTGGCTATAGGGACAAGCCAGCCTCCTGGGATCTCCCCTGCTCAGCTTTCCAGTGCAGCCAAACACACGTGAGGAAAACTGTAAAAAGTCTAGAGCAGGGTTGTGTTGCCTCAGGCTAACGGGAATGGAGCCAATCCACTCTTCCACCAAATTTCCCAAGAGAGAGCGACTAGTGCCAGTTTTACTTCTGTCTCCATCGGCAAAAGTCCACTGTCCAGATCATCATTAGAACTCCCATTTCTTTTGCATTTTGAGGTTTACAAATTACTTTCCTCACAACCATAGGTAATGTATTACCCCCATTTTGTAAACAAACAAAATAAGGTTCAGAGATGCTGAGATTTACCCAGAGTGACTTAGCTGGTAAGCCTCAGAGTCAAGGTCATGAGAAATCAGTCTGACAGTTTTATTATCTATTAAATGGGTATAATAGAGCAAAAGAATACTTACCACAAAGGATTATCAGGAGATAAAAGGAAATACTATGCAATCTTTCGATAAATCTACAAATCTTCATTTTATTTATTATATATTATATTGTTTACATATAAATATGCTTATATATTTGTTATATATCTTATATTATATATGATAATTAGTGTTTTATACAGATATCATTCTATATACCTATAATGATATCATTTTGATCTGCAAGCACAAAGTACAACCAATCAACTATATACATGTGTGTATAAGTGTGTGTATGTGTGTATATATATATATATACATATATATATATATATATATATATATATATATATATATATATATATATATATATATATATATCCACATGAGCATATACATTTAATGTATATACACATACACTTATATGGCACAGGGGGATTGACCACTGAGAGGCCAGTCATGGAAACATACACAAAAACTGTACTTGGTACCAACGCATATGGATACTTGGAGAACCTATTTATAGATACACATTATGCAGGACTCTGCTTTCTACTTCTGTAGCATGGACAGGTATGCTATGACTGCTTTCTGTTCACTTACTGGATCATGCCCTTCAATTGGCTACTGAGTCAAAACTCAGTGTGCTTAGAAAAGACTCCAAGGGAGGAAATCATCTCTCTCTTCTGGTGATGATCAGGTCAAGGACTTTTCTATAAGCTGCTGTTGACTCACAGAATACAAGATATAACATCAGCAGCCAATTCTCCTCCCCACCAGAACTGATATAAAGATGTAAACAATTGTTATGTTTCATTCTTTCCTAGTCTTAGGAGAATAGGTACTGGAGATAGAACAGAGGAGGCTATTGAGCAGAAAGGCCAGATGAACCACCAGAACCAGAAACTATAGTTTGCTGGCACCCCAGTTTAGTGAGAAGCACAACTCTGAGACCCAACCTGAAGGATGCCGTCCAGCAGAAGGTTGACCAGAAAGCCAAGACACTTGGTTTGTCCATCAGCCATGATATGCCCAGAAATGAATTCAGTGATGGAAAGGATGATAGCAGTCACTTTAAGGTTCAGGCTATTCTCCTCAGAGGCCAAAGTAATTAAAAGGAGAGTATGTCTCAGGTTGGAGGGATCTGTTTCTGTTCTTGCTATATCTTCTCAGTAAATATTCTTTTATAAAAGCGGAGTGATATTAATTGGTTTAATATTGAGGGGATAACAAATCACAAGTATCAATGATAATGAAGAGATATTAAGAGGCAATGACAAATGATATTGGGGAAAAAACAGAATTGGGGGCTCAAGCCAATAGCATTAGAGAAAATCTTATAAACTTTTAGGATCACACTTAGAATCCTCAGAGGGAAGGAACATGTAGCCAATTCTACTCCTTAGACTTGACATGCTAGTATACACCCAGGCTAGGAGAACAAGGCCAGAGCCTATAAAGGTTACACATACAGGCATGTGTCAGAGATAATATGGTTCAGTTCCAGACCACCTCAATAAAGCAAGTCACATGAATGTTTTTGTTTTCTAATGCATATAAAACTTATGTTTATACAATACTGTAGTCTAAGTGTGAAAAAGTATTATGTCTTTAAAAACATACACAAATATCTTGGTTTAAAAAATACTTAATTGCTCAAAATGCTAACCATCACCTGAGCTTCAGAAAGCTTTAATCTTTTTTGCTTGTGGAGGGTCTTGCCTCAGTGTTGATGGCTGCTCACTGATCAGGGTGGTGGTTGCCGAAGGTTGGGATAGCTGTGGCAATTGCTTAAAATGAGACAACCATAAAGTTTGTCGCATTGATTAGCTCTTCCTTTCATGAAAGATTTCTCTGTAGCAACTGGGCCATCACCAGTCATCTTGACCTACGTCTTGTCACTGGACTTTGATAACTCTGGAGGAAAGAATAAGGCTGATGACTTTGCACAGCTCTGCCCCACTTAAATTCATTTCCCTTGCAAGTCAAGACACCACCCTCCTGATGTCACTGGTCCTCTTTGAAGATCAAGGATGAACAAGAAACAACAATTTCTGTAGCTGGAGATGCTGTTTGATAACATTTTACCCACAGTAGAACTTCTTTCAAAATTGGAGTCAAATCCTGCTACTATTTTATCAACCAAGTTTACGTAATATTCTTCAATATTGTAGTGTCTCAGGGAATAGGGATGCCTGAGGAAAGGGAGAGAGACAAGGGAACAGCCAGTTGGTGGAGCAATCAGAACACATGCAACATTTATCTTAAATGGGTGTGGTTCATGGTGCCCCAAAACAATTGCAATAGCAACATCAAAGATTACTGGCCACAGATCAACAAAACAGATGTAATTCTCGTGAAAATACTTGAAATATTGTGAAAATTACCAAAATGTGACGCAAAGATACAATGTCACACCTGCTGTTGGAGACATGGTGCTGATAGACTTGCCTGTTGCAAAGTTGGGGAGCAAAAAGCACATCTACAAAGTGAAATAAAGTGGAGCATGATAAAATAAGGATGGCTTAAGTGTATGAGGATCAATTCAAGAAATAGGAATCAACGGGCATTTGTTAAGCACTTATTACACTCCAGGAATTACAGTCCGTGATAGGTCCTTTCACAAGTGCTTGGCAGAGCCATGGAAACATTGTCCATTCTATCATGAGCCCTTGAAAATCAGCCTCCATCCTTTCTATTTTTTATCAAATATATTTAAGCCTGGACCACAATCTCTTCTTCCAAAGTATGATTATATCATATCAGTCACAATTTTGTTGTACCTTAAGGCTTACAAATTCAAATCAATTTAATGAGCACTTAAGAAGTATTACCATATTCCAGTCACTGTACTAGGCACTGGAACAAAACAGCCCCTGCCCTCACAGAATTTCCCTTCCAAAATGGGGATAGTTACAGACAGCAAAGCCATTATTTCAGAGGGAGAACTAACAGCTGGGGAAGAGGAGTCTACACTGATAAGGCTTCTGGTAAAAAGTGGTGGGTGAACTTAGATTTAAAACTGTGAAAAAGAAGACAGGGAGGAAATAGAAAGCTAAGCCAGGGAAACTGAGAGTTGGCAAAATCATCTTCAATGAAGAGTATGTGAGATAGCAATATAAAACAAAACTGGAAAGGTGGACTGGAAATAATTTAGACAATGCCAGATTGGGGTAGTTAAGTGTCAAACGGGAATGTGTAGTTTATTCTGGAAGCAATAGGGAGTCATTGAAGCTTCTTAAATAGGGAAGTAACAAACCACTTCCCATACACCAGTTCCAGATATGCAAGTAAAATGTGTCAACTTGATTGCAGAGATTAGGAAAATGAGCACCAGAAATATGACTTAGAACTCCAAGAGATCTGAAAGGTCACCTGGTGCAATCTAATCATTTTACAATTGAGATAACAGAGGCTCTCAAGACAGAGACAAATATCCAAGTCAGGACTCAAACCCCGGCCTTCTGACCTCAGCCCTTCTATTCAGAGAAATTATGTGCTCTTAGGGTTCCTAACATTTAATAACTGACTTGAGAAAATAAGGAGACAGAGGACTGATACCAAAATAAACCAAGAAAGAGCCTCCTAATGTGTTAAATGGAGTATCTTTCTTTCTCTCTATTTCTCCAAAATCTACCTATCCCTCAAGGCTCATACCAAATCCCACTACTTCTGAGAAGCCTTCTCTTGATAAGTCCAGCCAATAAGAGACCTACCTCAGGTCTTACAGTCCAACTTAGTCTCCTGGATTATTTATCTAATGTTCAAAGAACATTAGCAACCATCTGGTCCAAGGTAGCTTAGCTGGGTTCCTGAACTTGTTGTTTTTTCATGTTTTGATAACTAGAATTCAATTCAACTTGATTACTTTGTAATCCCATTTTTAAATATATTTTTATGTTGTGTTCTAGAAAAAGCTAAGTGGTACACTGGATAGAGTAATAAAATTGCAGTCGAAAAGATCTGAATTCAAATCTTGCCTCAGACACTAGGATTCTTAGCTAGTATTCCAATTTAGCTAGAATATACAGTTTCTGAAGAAGAATAACATTAAATAAGTCGGGAAATAAATAATTTTGACCCTAATCAAAAATGCCTAAACTTTACCCTTTACCCATGGCAAACTTTGGTTCAGTATCTATTTAAAATCAGAGTTCAGGGGTAGCTAGGTGGTGCAATGGATAGAGCACCAGCCCTGAGTCAGGAGGTAGTGAGTCCAAATCTGGCCTCAGACACTTAACACTTCCTAGCTGTGTGACCCTGAGCAAGTCAATTAACCCCAATTGGCTCAGGGGGAAAAAAAGTAAAATTATAATTCATGAGATTCTACCAATGTTTAATTGTTTGTTCTTAGAGACTAACTATGGCACAAAAACTTTTTAAAAAGACATTAAATCAAATAGTTTAACAAAATGAATGACAAGGAAAAGCTTCCTATACACAAGGATCTATATAATTAATTAAATTTCTCATCCTCAGTTTCCTCATCTGGAAAATGAAGATAATAATAGAATCTTTCTCCCAGAGTTATTATGATTGTAAAATTAGATAATAATTGTGCTTTGCAAATCTGACAAAAACACTACTGTAAATATTAGTTATTGTTATCTGTAATTGTGTTAACCTGAGCAAGTCATTTAACTGCATCATAAAAATGAGGATGGTGATAGTATAATTTCTTTGATTATATATCTGTAGGACACTTTAAGCCATTAAACAATATCTAAATTCTAGCTATTATTTGTTTTGTGCATTTAAAAACATCATTCTGAGAAAAGATCCATAGGTTTCTCCAAATTGCCTAAGGTTTCCATATCATACACAAAAAGTTAAGAACCCCTCAATGAATCCAGTCTAGTCATTTTACAGACATTGAAATTGAGATCCAGAGAGCTCAAGTGATTTCCAAAAGATCACACAGGTAAGAAGGAGAAGAGCTAATATTTTAACTAAGTCCTTTTGTTCCAAGTTTAGCACTCTTCACTATTCCATATTGTTTCAAGGAGTTCTTATTGTGTGTCAGATCTTTACTCCATTCTTCTGTTCTTTCCCATTACCTAATATCATCAGACCAAGACTTTATTCCTTCAAACTAGAAAGTGGAAATCTGAAATATATTCATGGATATCAAGCTTGTCTCCCTTTCCAAAGTATGTGTTCCCTAGTGGCAAGTACCGTGCTTGCCCAATCTCCTGGCTCCCTCACAACAAAGTCAATAGCAGTCTTCAGCCCACAAGAGACCCAAGAGAACATCTGATTGAAACATCAGAGGGAGCAGACAGAAGTCTTACCAACTGGGGACCAGTTCAGTGTGACTAGGGGAGAGGTAAAAGGGCAATTTTTTTGGGTCACCCTCCTTTAGCCAGAGCTTGAGAGAGAACTTAAATCTCATCTTGAATCTACCAGCCTAGAACAAAGGACCAACAGCAATAGTAAAACATCCCCCTGAAAGCTAGGAGGATGGGGAAAGGCAAGCTAAGCTGATGTTTCATGACTTACCTGGCAAGCTGTCTTTTTTATACTGAAGCTGACTTCCCAATTGTATGATCCCATTCACATGAGAGAACATGCCCAAAGAGGCTCCCTAAAAAGACATCTTTGGGATGGGCTCAATAGCAGTCAGCATTCCTGGGTTCAAGACCCAAAAGACTCTGCAACTCACTGACTGTATGATTTTGAGCAATGAGATATTATATTCTAGAATAGAAAATATCTAAGATCTCTCTCAACTCTGGTAGCCTGTTTTATGACCTTGAGGAACAGTTCTGTACAACTTCTTCAAATACAGTTGTATCTTCCAAGAAGGACATTGTTCTCACATGTGGGCCCCCAGGAAAATTATAGGCTTGAGGCATTCTATGGATCATCATTCATTCAAAACCATAGGTCACGAACCTTTACCTATCAGTTTACTTTTATCAGATAACCAGAGAATTAGTTCAAACAAAAAAAAGTTTAATCAAGAGAGAAAAGTGACTCTATTTCTCCCATTTGTGTAACTGAGATAGACTTTTTTATAAGTCACATCAGAGAACATCTGTACTATGAACAGGAAACATCCATAGAAAACACATGTGCAAATTGCATGTGGCCAGAACAATTCACATATACTTCTAAAAACCGCTTACTATTGAGTATCATGTCTACTTCTTGCTGGGTATAATACTTCTGCTGGGAATGTTATCTCAACCGGACATCATTACTGGCCTCATGGCTACCATGTTTCTCTTTGAGTTTCAGCTCATCAGGGCCATTTGCTAAGCTATTAGCTCCTATCTGCTATAGTGTTATAATTATAAAGCCTCTCCCTGCCAAGAGCAGAATAACAGTTCTTAAGTCCACAAAGCAACTATACCCAGCTAAGGGTTGCTATTTGTGGCTATGCTATTAAGTCTGGTACTGATTTTTGAATCTGTGACATCTGACAACTGTCTAATTAAGGATTAGATACTCCTTGAAATGTCAATTTAACCCCTGATTGAGCTCCTCTGACTCCCTAAAGAAACCCATTTCAGAGCCTCTACCAAAAAAAGGGGAAAAAAACAAGTGCTGCATGGAAACTGGGATTACAAAGCCAGTTCACTTTCAATATCCCTCCATGCAAATGAAGTTGAACAAGAGGAAAAGCTAATCAAAACAAAACACACACACAAAAAAAAAAAAAAACCAGCAAGATCATTTCAATATATCCTCCTTGCCTATATTCCTGAATATTTTATTTATTTATATATTATATACAATGCACCATAATATATTATATATTTATTTGCTTTGTGTATAATTATATTTTATAATATATATTCTAAATTGCTGTATTGTACACACACATACACGTATACACACAAAAATGAATACCAACCAGGATCCCTTTTGCCCTTTGGCCCTTGTAGAAAATTAATTATCTCCTCTTGACCCACTCCCTCCAAATGATTTCTTAGCAGAAGCACTAGGTCATTGAAATGAAAAATTCAAGAACCAATATGGGTCTTATTCTTTGCCCCCTTCCTATGTCCTGAGGGCTTAGATCCAAAACCCAGGACCTGAAGGACAGATCAGAGCTCTTTTGAATCAGTCTTGTCAGTTCCCTATGCCTCATGCTCACTGCACCTGGAGGGAAGTCAGGTCTTTTCACCAGTATTGTAGCTCTGTTTTAATTAGGGATCTTAATAGAGAATTCTTTCTTGTGTGTGTTGTGGATTTTTTTCCAGAATAAATTAAGGAAGTAACTTTGATGCGATATCATTTTCATCTAATCAGCACCATTCTCAAATTACCATATTGTTTTCCATTAGAAAATACCTTCAGACCCCAAATTGGATAACGGTGTGAGCACTCTCCAGCAACATGCCTCAGTCCTCAGAGTTGGTGGAGGATAGGCAGGTGATATATAACATGAGTTTCTGGGCAAAGTCAAGGACTCAACAAAAAAGGCCCCTTGGCCACAAGCATCTTTATGCCCTCACCCTGGGGGACTGGCAAAGGGGAAGGATCCACCCAGGGCCTTCCCTGGGAATGTAGCCTCCTTGGGGCCGGAAGGACGCCTGCAAAGCTGGTTGGGCAAGATTAGAACCAGCCTAAGGTGCTCCTGCCTGGCACAGGGCATGGGAGGGAAGAGAGGTCAGGTTAATTTTCCTGTGCCCTCCACTACCACCACACTCTGCTAGGTAGCTCACACAAAAGGGGGACAAAGGTGCCAGTAAAAGGCAAGAAATAGAAAAGACCCCCATTGGTAGCTTGGTGGGTGTGTCAAAGGTAGATCATACCAGGTGGGGGCCCTGAGGGCTGGTGGGAGTTTGTGAAATTTTCTCAGAATCTAATTTCTCATCTATGACATGAGTTACACAAGAACTCAAAAGGCTTGTCTCAAGAAGAGCCAGATCAGAGAAAAAGAAGAGAGAATCCTAAGTGTGGGCAACCAGAAGGAGGGGAGGATAAAGGGGAAAATTCTAGAATTATAGTTTTTGTTTGTTTCTTTCTTTGGTACTAAGGAGATTAGAGATTAGCAAATACCATGTGGCAGCTAACTGGAGAATTGGATAGAGCACTAGACTTGGGATCAAGAGGGAAGTGAGTTCAAATCCAAACTCAAAAACCTAATATATAATATAGTATATATAATAAGTTCAGGGGCAGCTAGGTGGTGCAACAGATAGAGCACCAGCCCTGAAGTCAGGAGGACCTGAGTTCAAATCTAGCCTCAGATACTTAACACTTCCTAACTGTGTGACCCTGGACAAGTCACTTAACCCCAATTGCCTCAGGGGAAAAAAAAGAATAAGTACAAAGTTTTGATTCAACCAGTAGCCACAGAATACCTAAGTGGAGGGTTGGATGGATGAATGGGAAGGATGATTACCTTGATATAGCAGGGACAGCCTGGCTAAAAAGGTCAAGTCTCTAGCAGCTGTGAGCAGTCTGGGAGAGAATAAGCAGGGAAGGGAAGGGAAAGATCTAGTAGATCTCACAATTCAAATCAAACAAAGGGCTTACCCATGAGACAATATAGAGACAATATGTCCAAGTAAGAAACCCAGATTCACAGTTGTGAATGACTTTGCCATTCTCATCTATACAATGATCCAATGATCCCATACCCAGAAAAAGAACTGACTATATTTGGGGCCTGAATATAGATGGAAACATATTTATTTTAACTTTATTTTTCTTAAGATTATTTTCTTGTAGGGAAGGAGGAGATCTATGGGGTTTTTGGGGCAACATGATTTCATGGAAATGTTTTCCATAAATTTTCATGTGCCTTCTCAATTGTGAGGGGGAGGCAGAAAGAGAGAGAATCTGGAACTCAAAGTTTTAAAAACAAATGTAAAAATGTTTTACATATTATTATAAAAATTATATCTATAAATATGTAATATATATAATTTTATAATATATATAATTTGTGTATATAGATACATATATATATGCAAAAAAAGGAAAAAAGAAAACAGGATCAAAGTCTGGGACCAACAAAAACAATGATGGGCAAGAATAATAAAGATAAGGAGAAGAATAAATTCTGTTTTTACTAAAGGCATCATTTCGCCTCTCTGAGCTCCTTTTCCTCATCTATGAGATAGAAACAACATTGCAATCCATGCCTCACAGGGTTTTTGAGAGGAAAGTACTCTGTAAACCTTAAGGTACTATATAAATGGAAGCTACTATTATCATTATCTTCATTATTATCACTATTACAAATGAGAAAACTGAGGCCCAATGTCACACAGTAGTAATAGTAACAGTTACAATAATAATTATGGTTATTATAATAATAACTGCCATTATATAATCTTTTAATGTCTACAAAGCATTTTATATGGATGAATAGCATATTCTATATCTAGTATATAGCATAAGGAATCCCAAAAATCTTAGTATAGCTTTAAACTGTTAAAGCTTCCTGAACTGAGTCCTTTGGACTCCCCTGTATGGAACCTTGACTCCCCCAAGCATATTTTTCATAGCAAAGGCCCTTACCAATCCCAGAAGATAAAGTTCAGTGTCCAGAGTTGATCAATCAATAAGCATTTATTGAGCACTTATAATGTGCCAGGTGCCATACTAAGGGACAGTGGATACAAAGAAAGGCAAAGCCAGGCCTTACCTTCAAGAAGTTTAAATTCTAAATCCAAAAGATAAGGAACCAAGAATAAGTTTAATGAATAAGGTTTGTGCCTCTAGTTAGAGGAAAGAGGCTTTCTTCTCCAAGATGGAAAAATTCCCAGACATAAGGACCAGCCCTTGTGAACCTGCCCCAAGCCCAGCCAGCTTTTCTTCTCCTAGTCTGTAGGACTACTTCTAGCTACTTCTCCCAAGCTCTCCTAGTTCTTCCAACCTCAGCATGAACACAGTCTTCCTTTGCCTTAATATGAGACAGAGGTTATGTTTTTCAAGGGATCTTTATCAAGAAAAGGGAGGGACTGTGTGGTGCAATGGAAAGGGCCCTAGGCTGGAAGGCAGAAGGCTTAAGGTTCAGCCCACCTCTGCCATCAACTCACTGGTAGAACCTGGGCGAATTGCTGCTCTTGTCTGGACTTCAGCTTCTCCAATAATCTCTGCCCCCTGGGAATGTGAGCAGTTTTCTTCACCCACTCCTGGCCTCAGTTTGCACATATACAAAATGAGGGAATTGAGACTGACATCTCTATTACAACTTTAAAAAAAATCCTAAAGGAATTATAGTTGTAAGAGTTTTTAAAAGAGTTTTATAATCTTTAAAGTATCTTAAAAATTGGAACTACTATTAATTGCAACCTGTTTTTATTTAAAGGTTAGAAGGAGTTAAGTCTTAAAAGAATAGAGATGTGAACTTGATTTCTATTCCTGAAAATATTCTAGAACACAATATTAAAAGGATGGTTTGCAAACATTTAGAAAGCGAAGCAATAATCATTAAAAGCCAGAATAACTTTATCAAAAACAAGTCATATCAGACTATCCTTATTTTTTCCTAACAGGAACTTCAAAACACAAATTTTGACCTACTTTTCAAAAAAAGGGAAAACAATAGAGTCTAGAAACTATGAGCCCATGAGTCTGAATCTATCAAAATTCTAGAATGCATTATTTTTTTTTTTTTTTTTTTTTGAGGCTGGGGTTAAGTGACTTGCCCAGGGTCACACAGCTAGGAAGTGTTAAGTGTCTGAGACCAGATTTGAACTCGGTTCCTCCTGAATTCAAGGCTGGTGCTCTATCCACTGCGCCACCTAGCTGCCCCTAGAATGCATTATTAAATGATTGGATAGTGTGAGTCTAGACAAGAAAGCATGACCACCAAGATTCAGTATGGCTTCATCAAGAATAGATCATACTAGACTAAGTGTATTTTTTGACAGGATTACTAGGCAGGTAGGTCAGGAAAATACTGTAGATATAGTTTACTTAGATTTTAGTGAAGATTTTAATAAGTCACTCCTGCTATTCTTGTAGAAAAGGTGCAGGGATATAGACCAAATGAGACTATAGAAGGGTGAATTCAGAGCTGTTTGAATAGAGGAACCTCAAAGATAGGCATTCATGGTTCAATGTCCACTTGAAAGGAGGTCCTTAATGTAGTGCCTCAGAGATCTGTCCTTGGTGCTACAGTATTAAAGATGTAGGACTTACATAAATGGTTTGGAGAAATGCTCACAACATTGTCAGATTAGCATACACCTGGGAAGGATCGCTAACATGTTGAATGATGGAATCAGGATCCCCAGAGATCATGGAAAACTAAAATCTGAGGAAAATCAAAACAAATTATAATTTTAATCCAGATTTCTGATTTAATAAGCACAGGGAACTTACAGTATGGAAACTCTCTTCACTTATGCATATAAGAAACTAATGTGTAACTTATCATCTTGGAGAACTGTCTGAGACACACACAAAAAGTGATGTGCCCACATAAGTAATATAACTAATAGATATCAGAGGCAGGATATGAACCCCAGATCTTCCTGTCTCCAAGGCCAGCCTTTTATCCATTGTGCTGCACTGGATTGAGAAAATAAAATTTAATAAATAAAATTTTAATGTCTTACATTTGACATTAAAAAATAATTTTCATAAATCCAAAATTTATGGAAATCCAAGATTTATAGAAATCCATTTCCTTCCCCAATTCATTTTACAGATAAGGAACTGAAGCAAATAAGGTTAAATGACTTAATCATGGTCACACAATTAGTAAGTGTCTGAGGCCAGATTTGAACCCATGAAGAAGGGAATAATTGATTCCATGCCCACTGCTCTATCCCCTGCTTGGTTGAATGAACCAAGAATAGTCATGAATGGGCCAATGTCAACTTGGAAAAGAAATCTCTAATGGAGTACCTCAAGGATCTGTTCTTAGCTCTGTACTGTTCAAAATTTTTATTGATGACAGGGATAAAAATATAGTTAGCACACTTGTCAAAATTGCTGGTGACAAATCAAAAAGTGATAACAAATACAGAGAATGACAGGGTCAGGATCCAAAACAATCTCAACAGTCCAGAACAATTGACCCAATTGAGAAAAATGAAATTTATTTTTAACAAATATTTATTGAGGAAAAAAATGACATAATCAGATCAACACCTGAGAAAAGTCACTTCCAGCAGCCATGTGAAGGACCCAAGGCAGAGAGATCAAGTCATTTCTTTTCTCTGGAAAACATTTTTGTTTCCTCATCTCTAAAATGAGGTTGGGCACGGTGATTGCTAAACATTCTAGCTCTAAAACCAGGCTCTTTTGAGCCTCTGCTCTTTACCTCACACCAATTTCCTTGCCCATACATAGTCTGTGTTCTGGCCAATTCACCTTGCCCCACTCTTGCTCTGTCCTTTCTCACATATATGAATTCCTGCAGACCATCCCTCATGGCTAGAATTCACTTTCCCCTCATCTAACCCTATTCAATGATTTCTCCTATTTCAAGATCCTTTTCAGCTATTACTTCCTCCATGAAGTGTTTCCTGATTTCCTCTCTCCTTTCCTCTCCTCTTCTCTCCTATCATACTCTTGGGCATATTAATCTGATTTTCTTCTTTCACTTTGTCTCCCATCACAGAATAGAGAAAGAGCTACAAATCCATTCATTGCTTTTGTGTCCACGTCCAAAGAGTTAGGCCATGTTCTACCTTGAATTGTGTTACTAATATTACTCATATATTTATATATCATTTTAGAGTTTACAAATGATTCTTGTTACCACCAACACTGTAACTAGCTATCTTTGTACCCAAGAAATCACAAGCCATGATAAGGATAAGCATGTTCTCAAGTTAGAATACCAGCCCCCAAGAGTAATGAACCTGGGATTACAGGAAGAGAGGAGTTTCACCTATGGGGATGACAGGAAGAGCACACCTAGGCTCTGGCCACTGATACAAAAAAAGAGAGATCATTGAGTCATTTCCTATTTTAATTAATTATCACCTTCTTGCTGAGCTGTGTTGTTGGGTTTTTGTTTTCAACATCCTTTAAGATCAAAGCCTCATTTCTTTATCCTAGGTTATTCTACCACTATCCCTATGGACTATGTCAAATTATCTTTCCCAACTCACCCCTACTCAAACTTATATATTCCTATTGAGGGCACCGCTTCCTTCCATTGGCCAAAGTTCACATGCTCATAGTCATCATATTGGACTCTTCCCTCGTTCTGATCTCTCATATTCAGTTGGTTGACAAATCTTTTGGTTGCACCTCCATAATGTGTCTCTGATCTATCCCCTTGTCTCCACTCATGGCACCATCTTCGGTTGTTCTGATCTGTATCTTGCCACTGGACCCAGAAGGCTCAGGAAGTGAGGCTGGTTCCCTTCCTCACTTAAATTCAATTCACTTGCAAATCAGGGCATCACCTTCTCAATGTCATGACCCTCTTGAGAACAAATTATGAACAATCTATCTCTATTCACAGTGCCATCACTTTCATTCAAGTCCTCATCATATCCTTCCCTTCTCAAATCATCTTGTACAAATTCACCTGTTTTTATGTTGTCTCTCTCCAGTAGAACATAAGCACCTTGAGGTGCTTTTTTCCATTTGTTCCAGAACCTAGCACAAATGCTTTGTACATAGGAGAGAGGAAGGAAATCTGAACCTGTGATTTCACTGCCACAGGAAACACAGTGAGACAACATAAACTTTTTTGTAACTAATAGCCTTAAAGTAAGGATTATTAGTCTGGGGTCTTTAAAATTTGAATAATGGTATATCAATATAAATGGTTTTCTTTGGAATCCTATATGTTTTGTCTTACACATAGGAAACCAGAATTCTGAGAAGAGGTGCAGCAGCTTCACTTAATTGATTACTCAAGAAATCCAAAACATATTTTTTTTAAAAGATTAAAAATCCCTGTCTTAGAGAGTTGCCTGGAGGCACTAAAAAGTTCAGTAATTTGCCCAGGCTCACACAGTATATTATCAGAAACTAGACTTGATTCCAGGTCTTGAGGATTCCAAAGCCAAGTACCTCTTTATCTATCTAGTCACGAAATCTGGCACCTAACAACTGCTTTATTCAGTGTTTGTTGAATTGGATTGGAATCTACAAATGAGAAAAACGAGGTTTGGTGGTCCCACAGCTAGTAAGAATTCAGATTCAGGTTTCCTGATTCTGACACTCTGGGCTCTGTCCACTACGCCATTCTGTCTCTAATTAAGTACAACTCTCATCTCCCCGTAAGAGGGAGAGGGACTCTGTTATTGTCCCTCTTAGCCAAGCATAGGGTCTAGGGACTACAGAAGGCACAGACTCAATGTCTGTAGAATTGAATCAAATTGATGCACTTAGATGAAACTAGACTCGACAGGTTCTGTCCCCGGGCCATACTGAGAATCTTCTCAGCTTGGTAGGACCTGCTAGAGCTTGCCCTCCACTGGCGTAGCCTCCAACAGCACAGGGTCACCTCCATGCCACCATGGAGGCCTTGGAGGAGGATGTTACTGACAGGGAAATTTGTACACACAACACACACAAAGAATCGCTGACATATAGTGCTTTATTCTATTATTACAATGCTTTTTGCCCATCAACTCATTTAAATGCCATTTCAGCTCTTTGAGGCTGGCGGTCCAAGTAGTATTATGCCCATGGCACACAGGAAGAAATGTAAGGCTCAGAGAGGTCATACTGTAGGCTGCAGCTTAATCCTGGACACAAGAGTCTTCCTTCCCTGCCTCCATCTTTGATGCTGCTTCAGTATGTTCAGGCAGAGCTTATAACCTGTGGAGGTACATACTACAGGTACATACAAATGAGGAAACTGTGGCTCCAAATGTCCAAGGCCACACAGTGAATTACTTGCAGTCAGAACCAAGCTTGATTCAGGAGACCGGAGCATATTTTGGCTGCATTTACCTTTGAGGCTGCTCCAACATGCCTGGGCAGAGTTCATAAGCTGTGAGGTGTACAGGTATCTCTTCTGTACAGATGGAGAAACTGAGACTCACATAGTGAGTGTTAGAGATAGATTTGAACCCATTCTCTCTTAACTACAGATCCAGAACTCTCTGCACAAAGTTATTACATCTTTGGAATGAGGGGCAGGACTTCTGTCACCACACCGTCCCTATTGGGACACCCAATGTCCCCAGCATGCAGTCCGATCCAGGCTGAAGGAGCAAAAGGAGCCAGCTTGAGAGTGGGGGTGCACTTTGAAGCTGTTCCTAGCAGGGCAGAGAGTTGAAAAGAGTGGAGCTCCTCCCCATCCCCCCTCACCCCACCCCACCCGGGTGAGCTCATACCTGCCTCACACCTCTGGTATTCAGTCTGATGCTATCTCCCCAGCCCTGCGGTTACTCCCTAGAGATGGGAGGCAGATGAGCCTGCAGATGGAGCTGATTACCCCAAGCAGCAGAGAGCGGAGGCTGCCAGGCCCCAGCCTGTCCCCTGCCCCCACCCCCGCCCCCGCCTGCTGCCTTCCTCATGGGCCCAAGGATCAGTGGGAGCCCATGAGAAACTTCCAGGGGCCACTGATACCTGCCTATGCTCTGCAAAAGGGGATCAGGTGGCACCAGTTCTACCACTTGTACTAAACAGGGTCAAGGAATAAGCCTAGTGAGGCAGTGTGGTCCAATGGGAAGAGAGCTGCACTAAGAATCTGGAGACCAGGGTTCCAGATCCAGCACCAAAGCCTCCCTGTTAGGTGTTCTCAGGTGATTCACTTTTCTTCCTGCTCTTTCATCTGAATTCTCTCCTGGTTAATGCCCTTACCCTGGTCTTCCACATTCCTTACTTTGATATTAGTTAATTTACCCCTTTCTTCCTCTTCCCTACGGTCATTGACCTAGAACTAGAAAGGCAGTATAGAACTCTAGAGACCAGTGTAGAAGTCTAGAGACTCTAGGTTCTGGTCTTAGCACTATGATTTCCTGCTTATCAATTTATCAAGTACAAACCTATTGTTTTACAGGTTAAAAAAAAAAAACTGAGGCCCAAAGAGAGGATGCACATGCAGTAAGTGACAGAAGGATTCAAACTCAGATCTGCTTCTTCCAAGATCAGCACTCAATGCTTGATGCCGCATATTGTTTTATTTCTCTTTCCTTTTTTTCCCCTTTTTCAGTGAGGGCCAGGAATATGTGGGAGAGAAAAAAGAAAATGCTTATCAATTGAAAAATAAAATAAATAAGTACAAATAAATAAAATAAAAAAGATCAGCCCTCTTTCCACAATATATACTACTGCCCTCCCCTAAGCTCTGTTATTGAATCTTGCAATCTCACCTTTTCTATATCTTATAGAGGAACAAAAGAGTACATCAGAAAGAACACTGGACCAGCTTCAGGGTTTTGTAGATTCTGAATCCACCATTTACGACTCGTGTAGCTTGGACAAGTCATTTTACTTCTCTGGGCCTCAATTTCCCTCCTTGTAAAAAAGACAAGAGGAACTCTGAAGTTTTTCTGGCTCCAAATCTAAAACCTCATGACTTTGACTTAGCCCTTTCCCTCTATCCCTACTATCATTATTACAATATATTATTACCATCTCACCGTCCTCCATCTTGATCAGATCTTAATTGGAGCACTTAATTGGCCTTTTAGAAGCACCAATATTGGTTAACCAGAGTATGTCCAGAGGAGGGTGAGCCAGGACTGTCATACAAAGATTAATTAAAAGAACTTGGGATGTTTAGCCTGAAGAAGAGAAAACTTAGGAAAAACTTGATAACAGTATTAAAGCATTTGAATGGCTTTCATGTGGAAGAGGATTCAGACTTGTTCAGTTTGACCCCAGAGAGAAGAATGAGGGGCAATCACTGGGGAAAGGGGGATAAATGTTCCACAGAAGCAAATCTTTGGTCCCATATAAGGAAAAACTTCTTAACAATCAGAGCTGTCCAAATGGGGTGGCTCCATATCACAGGAAGTCTTCAAACAGAGGCCTACTAACAGGAAGAATCCATTCAAAGAAGAAAGGACTTAAGGGATCTGATGCCCTCATTCTATCATTGATGCTTCCTAGTTATACAACTATACAAATATCCAGGATATTTGTACCCAAGTCCTCAAATGCCAAATTCTCTTACTACTTTGTCATGCCATTCTTCCTTGTCAGGGATGCAATTTTGTCATGGAGGCAATTTCTGTTTAGTTTGGGATGGGAGTAGACCACTTTGAGGTCCTTTCCAGCTTGGAAATGCTGGAATTGTCTCTGCGCAGATTCTCTGCCTCCAGTCTCTCCTGACTGCACTTTGTCCTTCACATGTTCCCACGGGACTCAGATCCCATAGACACATTGTTTCTTTGATTCTAGAAGAAGACGTAACACTTTGTCTCAAAGGATTTACAATGTAATGGCAGAACTAAGATCTGGAACAGAGATCCTCACCAGAACTAAACTGGTATTGAACTCATAAAGCTCTGCCCAATATAACAAATAAAATACATAAGATCCCATGGTTGGGGGGAGGGCTGAAGAAGAGGAGAGAGAGTACCTCAGATAGGTGAAAAAACAAAGATTATGTGGAAGGAACCACATAATAATGGTAAAGGAACCTTTACCAACCTGGTAAAGGAGGAAGTAATCCAGGAAGGAGGAAGTAATATTTGAATTGGACTTTTTAGTCTTTAGGAAGCCAATGGGGGAGAGGAAAGAATCAGGAACAATTCCTTGTTCCAAGAACAAGGAATAAATAGCATGAACAAAAGCAGAGATTTTTATGAAGTCTTGAAGAGCTAGACACAACTAAACAATAACAAGATGGCCTGTGGATTCTTGAAATTTTTATGATTCTAGGACCACAGTTTCCCAAATCCATAAAATAAGAGGATAAGAATATCTGCATTCATATCTATATATCTGACTATATATATATATATATATATATGTATATATATGCATATACGTATGTGTATATGTATGTATGTATGTATGTAAAAAAGTTAAAGAGCAAGGAAGGTGCCCATGCTTTGTTAAGTAACTTGATTTGGCCCACACGGTATTTAAAGGAAGTGAGAAAATCTAAAAGGATAAAAAGAAGGATCAAAATACAGAGGACCTTAAATGTCAAACTCAGGAATTTGAATTTTTTCTCTATAAATAAAAGTATTCCCTCCACCTCATGGAGTGCATCTTTTCCTTTCCCAATTCAAGCCTTCTCCTTTGTTTTATCATACTCTCTCTAGTCTTTCTTACCAAATATGTATAAACATATATGTATGTACATGTATGTGTACATATGTGTGTAGTGAATATATGTGTATATGAAGTTATTGTTTAGTTCTTTTTTGCTCATGTCCAAATCTTCATGACCCCATTTGATTTTTTCTTGGCAGAGATACTAGAGTGGTTTGCCATTTCCTTTTCCGAATATATATAGATAGAGATACATAGATATATATATACACACACATACATACATATAGCTAGATATGGATATGGATATAGATATAGATATAGATAGATATAGATATCCTTGTTCTCTTGTTTTTATGGATTTGGGAAACTGTGGTCCTAGAATCATAAAAATCTCAAGATTCCAGAGGTCAGTCATCTTATTGTTATTGTTCAACTTTGTCCAACTCTTCCAAGACTTCATAAACCATACTGGCCATGGGGTTTTCTTGGCAAAGATGCTGGAATGGTTTTCCATTTCCTTCTCTAGAGGATTAAGGTAAACAGAGTTAAGTGACTTGCCCAGCGTCACACAGCTAATCCACATCTGAGGCCTGGTTTGAATTCAGGATCTGCTGACCAGGCTCAGTGCTCTATCCATCCAGCCTCCTAGCTACCTTTAGAGACCTTCTAGTCTAACCCATACCTTAACTTTCTTCTGCAATAAACCTGAGAAATCATCACCCAGCCTGAAGAACTCTAATGAAGAGGAGCCCCATTTCTCTTTTGGATAGCTCTAATTGTTACTTTTTTCCCTGTGTAAAGCCAAAATTCTGCCTCTAAGTAACGACAATCCACTACTTCTAGGTCTGACTTCTGGGATGAAGGAGAACTAGTTTGACCCCTTATTCCCACAATAACCTTTCTGGTACTTAAAAGCAGCCAGGACATTAGCCCTAAATCTTCTCTTCTCTAGGCTAAACACCTTCAGTTCCTATGTCTCATTTTTAATGTAGAGCATAATCTTTAAATCCCTCACTATCGGGGAGCATCCCTACTCTGGATTTTCTCCTGCTTACCAGTTTCCTAAAATGTGCATCCCACAACTAAAAAAAAACCAGTCTTCCAGGACAGAGATAGTCAAATCAGGGCACAGTATATTGGAACCATCACCTCCCTCATCCTGAAAACTACCTCTGCCTTAATGTAGCCCCAAATTACATCTGACTGTCATAAAGAAAGCATTGTTTAAATTCAAGCCATTGTAGGGTAAGGGTTAGAAAGGTGGCTTTGGAATCTGGGCTCAAGCCTGGTCTCTGACCCACAGTAGCTGTGTAACCCTGAGCAAATAAGTCCCTTTTCTTTTTCTTTCTTTTTCCCCATACAACTCCGAGGCTGTGAGTTACAGAGAAGTTTCCCAAACTTCACTGGTAGAAGATATTTACTCACCTGGGAGTTCCCTATTCAATGAGATCACAAACCTAGGCAGCATCCCTATGGCTATAGAACTTTTGGCACAAGCTCAGCTTGTGAACAATTAACATGATGACCTCAGTATTATAAAAGAAAACAACTTTGAAAGACTGCAGAACCCTAAACACCTCAGTGACCAACAATGGACAGAGGATTGGTGGGGAAGTGTGGATCTCCCTGCTCTTGGCAAAGGAGAAGATGCACGAATATATTTTCAGACATAGATTGGATGGGGAGGAGGATTTGGAGTCTGTGGGAAGGAACAGCGAAATAAAAAAGGAAAGGAGAGTGAGTCAATAAAACAATTTTAATGTTCTAAGGGGGAAATTGAGCTTGGAGCTGAAAATCCCCAGTCTCTTTCATATGAACTGCTGTCTAGCAAGTAGCATAGTTGCATTTTAATAGAACCCTCTTAGAGACAGTGCTTTATCCAAGAAGAGATGGAAAATGTTGTTGGGGACTGTTGATGGGGACAGGCAGATAGAATGAAGAAAACCAAGCAGATAACCTCCTCCCCAAAAATGTAGAGAGTAACTTTACGTAGAAGAAGTACTTAATAACAGAAGAGTTAGTACTAGAAAGGTTCCTGAATTACGAATCAAGAGCTGAAATTTCAAATTCAGATTTTGAGTAACTGTGAGATCATGGAAAAATCACTGTGTCTGCTGGACTACAATTTTTTTTAAAATCCATAAAACAAGAGGAAAAGAATAAACAATCTCTAAAGTTCCTTCTCTAAATTCTGGGTGGCTCAGTGGATAGAGTCCTGAATTTCAAACTCTGCCTCAGTTCCTCACTAGCTGTGTGACCATGGGCAAGTCATTGCCTCAATTTTTTTGTCTGTAAAATAAAGTTTGTCCTAGTTCTTGCCTTCCAGGATTTTTGTTAGGATAAAATGAGATGATATTTGTCAAATGAACTATAAATCTTAAAATATTATATGAATGCTAGCTAGCTATTATTATTATATTTTATGACCCATAGTCTCATCAGCCTCTGTATCTGAGGTCCCTTCTAGCTCTGACATTCTCCTATTCTAAGGCTCCTACCATTTCTGACATTCCATATTCTAAGGTCCCTCTTAGCTCTCACATTCCAGGTTCTAAGAACCTTTTCAATTCTCACACCATGTGTTCTAAAGTCCCTCCAGCTCTGACATCCTGGGTTCTAAGGGCCCTCCCAGCTCTGACCTCCTGGGTTCTAAGGCCCTCCCAGCTCTGACCTCCTGGGTTCTAAGGGCCCTCCCAGCTCTGACATCCTGGGTTCTAAGGGCCCTCCCAGCTCTGACCTCCTGGGTTCTAAGGACCCTCCTAGCTCTGACACCCTGTGTTCTAAGGGCCCTCCCAGCTCTGACCTCCTGGGTTCTAAGGACCCTCCCAGCTCTGACACCCTGTGTTCTAAGGGCCCTCCCAGCTCTGACGTCCTGGGTTCTAAGGGCCCTCCCAGCTCAGACATCCTGGGTTCTAAGGGCCCTCCCAGTTCTGACCTCCTGGGTTCTAAGGACCCTCCCAGCTCTGACACCCTGTGTTCTAAGGGCCCTCCCAGCTCTGATGTCCTGGGTTCTAAGGGCCCTCCCAGCTCAGACATCCTGGGTTCTAAGGAACTCCCATCTCTGACACCCTGGGTTCTAAGGGCTCTTCCATCTCCGACATCCTGAGTGTTCTAAAGGCTCTCCCAGCTCTGACCTCCTGGGTTCTCAGGACCCCATCCCAGTTCTGACATCCTGTGTTCTAAGACCCCTTCCAGCTCTGACTTTCTGGGTTCTGACAGTCCTCTCAACCCTGACATTATGGGTTCTAAAGTCCTTTCCCATGCTAAAAGAAAAAAAAAAGAAAAAAGAAAGAAAAAAAGCAGCTGCATTTGTCCTTGCTGCCAGCCCTCTCACCGGGCCTCCTCATTGGCAGTTTCGAGTGGCTGCTGTCACAAGGATGGGGCCAAGGAGGGGGGGAGAGGGGATGGGGAGAGTGGAAGAGGATTTCCCTCTGGTGTTCTGAACCTTTCAGGTGGTGATTGACACATTCTCCCTGACATTTGCTGGGCTGTTCGTCTTCCTTCTGTCTGAGGAGCAGGAGTGGGGGCCTGCTCGTAAACTCCGGGCACAGCACAGCGCTGGGTGGGCCGGGGGCCCCATTGGGGAGGCCAGCCTGAGGGCTGATTGATGACCCGTGGATGCTTCCTGATGCCACCAGCGTGTTTTATGATGTCATTAGGAGACTTCAGCCGCATTAAGGAATCCCTCATGACATCATAAAGGACTTGATATTTCGCTAATGTTATTTCGGTGGAGAGGCGCAGGGACATTTTATTGTCCCCAACACTCCCCCAAGAATTAGGAGTTGTCTAACAGCATCCAGGAAGAAATGCAAAACTAGTCAAATTCACACTCCAGGGGCGAAGGCTGGAGAATGCTAATAGACCTGGTTCCTTGGGGCCCAGAGTGGTTTTAGGTGGGAAGCATGATGTGTTTGTCAAAGCAGGCCCAAAAAGTCATCCTCCTCAGACCCTACCCTTCCTGAAATTGGGCACCATTTGTTTTGGAAATAGCTACGAACAGCCAGAGAGGGGAAGGCTAGAAACCAGAAAACCTGCCCTACCTCTGACTGTGACTCGATTGGTGACCTTGATCAAGCTATTTCATTGCTCCAGGACTCTCTGCAAATATTGTTCAGCCTTGGCAGGTCAGTAGGACAAGCTCGTTTAGGACCCCCCCTCTACTGAGGACGCTGCCATCATTAAAGCAATCAGTAACCAGCTTAATCGCAACCCTGCCTTCAAGTGGGAGTGCATTTCATAGAATGGGGGGGGGTGCAGAGCTAGAAAAATATAGAACAGTTCTTGACCTTTCATTTTGTCATGATGCCCTCCGGCAGCCTCCTGAAACCTATGGACCCCTACTCAGAAAAATGCTTTTAAATGTGTAAAGTAAAATACATATGATTACAAAGGAAACCAATCATATTGAAATGGTTATTACAATATTTTAAAAAATGCAGATCAAAAGTTAAAGGCTCAGATCTTATCTAATGCTCCTGGTTTTTTGGGTTTTTTTGTTTTTTTGTTTTTTTGTTTTACAATTGAGGTAACTGAGACATATCAAAGGTTATATATGTAGTAAATAAAAGAGCCAATATTTAAAGCCAGAATATTGACTCTAAAGCTAATTTTCTTTCCACTCTAACTCTCTGGGTCAGATTCTTGAGCTCTAGTAACAGAAGGACAGATCTCATTTTCTGTGCTGTTGTGTACCCCAAAGATTTCTGGAGTTAGGGGTGGGTGAAATCAGAGGGAGGGAAAGTATATATTTGAGTATTGTCCACTGGTCTATATATTCTTTTTTTTTTTAGTTGAAGTTGTGATTTACTTTATTCTGCGTTTGGTTGCTTGGAGGAAATTGGGGTTAAATGACTTGCCCAGGGTCACACAGCTAGTAACTGTTTGAAGGCCAAATTTGAGCTCAAATTCTCCTGACTTCAAGGCCATTGCTCTATTCACTATGCCATCTAGCTGCCCCTGGTCTATATATTCTTTTTTATTTGTTTGTTTGTTTGTTTGTTTGTTTGTTTTTTGCTGAGGCAATTGGGATTGAGTGACTTGCCCAGGGCCACACTGCTAGGAAGTATTAAGTATCTGAGGTCACATTTGAACTCAGGTCCTCAACTTCAGGGCTGGTGCTCTATCCACTGTTCCATCTAGCTGCCTCCTGGTCTATATAATCTTAAAGAAGCTCAGATAATGGCTGTAGCAGCTCAGGTAGCCAGAGTCAGTGATCCCAAATGGGAAATAGATCCCAGAATATTCTGGCAAGACTCAGTTTCTGAAAATATAATTCCAAGGTCCCCTTCCTATTACCTAGTGGCCACCTAATTAGGAAGACTAACAAGAAAGAAATAATGCCCTAGTAATGGCATGCCCAAATTGGGGGGGTTAGAGGGAGTTGTTAATCCCTTCCCACATGCTAGGGCTCTCTTAATAAATTAATGCTTACTGAATTGAAGCGAATTGAATTTCAGGCTATCAACTCACCTCATCAAGCAGTTGAGATTTCTATCCAGATCCTCAAAAGTGTCCATTTGTCTGATCACAACGGACTGTGAATTCTGGTCCCATTTATTCCCCCTCATATTATCTAGGTCAAGGGTATCAAACTCAAATACTGATGGGGGCCACAAAATCATACACATAGATCCTTAGAAGTATATATTATCAGAAAAGCCTTGTCCTTGTTTATTGTATTCTTATTTATTTTGTCAAATATTTCCCAAATCACATTTTAATCTCATTTGGCCATGAGTGTTTTGGGCTACGTGTTTGACATTTCCTGTCTCTGGGTCTCAGTTTTTTCTCTGTGTGAAATGGGAACAATAATCCTTGTTCTCTCTTCTCACAGGACTAATGTGACAACCATATCTTAGTATGTATGGGAAAGCCCTTTGAAAAACTGTAAAATGTTGTGAAAATGTGATGCTTATTATGGTTTAAGAATTTTCACTTCAGGGCTGTCCCTAAGGAAACAGGAAAAAATTGAGGTTGATGGATTCAGAGAGAGCAGAAAGTAGTCCTGGTGGGGAAAAGGAGTAAACGCCTCACAGAGGCAAAGGGTGAAGGAGAGTTGGACCATGTACCTTTTCCACTGACTCAATGGACCGTCACAATTAAGTCATCCTCCAAGACTCAGTTTCCCCACTTGTAAAATAAAGGTTCTCATGTAGCTGAGGTATGAGGTCACTGCTCTTAGAGTCCCTTTTCCTGTCTCATCTTCCACATCCTACCTCCTAAATGTGCCCCCCACTGAAATCCCACCCTGGATCCTTTTCTCTTCTTTCCCCACCTAGCTGTATTTCTCCTTTTTGACATCATAGTGTTTAGCACATAGAAATCAAGTAATAAATGCTCATTCAACAGTTGACTGATTGATTGATCAGAATCTATATATCTACATGTGGGTGCCCAAAGCCTCTCGAGAGTTAGAAGAAGCTGTCTTGGATTGACAATAGCCATCTAAAGTCACCTTCAATTATTTCCTCCTATCTGAAATCTTTCCTAATCTTCCCAACAGTTATCATTACCTTGGACTCTCTCCTCACAAAAATTATCTTGTATTTATTTCATGCTAATTTTGTAATTACTTGACCATGTAACATGTTATTTGTGCCTAGTTGAATTTAGTTTTTTGAAGGTTTAGCACAATTCTGGTCTCACAGTAGTAAATGCATATTAGATTGAATTAAATTGAATTGAATTAGGATCATAGAGTTTAGAGCTAGAAAGGACTTTAGAGAGAAAGAGAGATGGAGTTCAAATTTTCCTGTCTGACACTATATGACCCTGGGCCAGTCACTTAATCTGAGTTGAAATAGGCATAATAATAGAGTCTAGCTCCCAGGATTGTTGTGAGGATTAAATGAGATAATAATAATAATAATAATAATAATAATAATAATAATAAAGTAATTAGCACAGTGCCTAGTACACAATAATCCCTATATAAATATTAGCAATCATCATCATCATTATTAAGCATCTAGGCAGCACAAAGGAGAGAGCTGAAAAACTAATCTTGAGTTCAAATTCAGCTTCAATCACTTTCTAGTTGTGTGGTCCTGGGTCAGTCACTAAAACTCAGTTTCCTCATTTGTAAAAAGGGCTGGAGAAGGAAATGGCAAATCCCTTCAGTTATCTTTGCTAAGAAAAACCTAATGGGGTCATGAAGAGTCAGACATGACTGAATAGCAACATCCAAAATTATTATTATTACCTAATCAAAGCTTAAGAGAATCATACATTTCAAGTTGGAAGGTCACCTCATGTAACCCCCTCATTTTATGGAAACAGGTGCAGAGAAGCTAAGCAAACTATCTAAGATCACATAGGGAATTAATAGCAAAGGGAGGACTCAAATCCAGGTCTTCTGTTTAATAACTCATTGTTATTTTCCCTTTCTTTTATTTCTAAACACGGTTTCCAAGAGAGGAAAGGAGAAAAGGGAGTCACAGTGACTGGAAAGCTGAAGCCTAAGAGGAAGGGAGGGAGGGAGACACAGGAAGAGGATGGGAGAAGGGGAAGAGCATGAAGAGACATTAAAAGGCAGATAATTATCAGCTGTCAGTCAGAGTGTGGCAGCCAGCCAAGGAAGCACTCAGAAGCTTGCTGGCCAGCGCAGCCCCACGCCGCTGCCTCCCGAGTCTCAGAAAGTGCAATATTTGTCTTTAAACAGCGTAATTCGCCATCCAGAAAATTAAGTGCTATTAGAATCATTATAGAGGGATCCATTTTTAGATCTGAAAAATGTCTGAGGGGAAGAACCACCTATTCTGTCACTGGGAGCCCTGCTCAAAGAGGACTTAAGGATCTTCTCCATCAGGTGAAGGGCAGTGATCCTCCCCGTTAGCCCAGGGAGTACAGCCACCTTCCATCTGTCCCGATCGTTGTATTTAGACCTGCAGGGCCTTGCTCCTTAGGAGATCCCAGTAAGCAGGGCCCTAGAAAATATGAGAAGAAGAGAAATGGGGAGGCAGCCTGATAGAGTATTTGATTAGGAGTCAGAGGGAAAAGCTTTAAATCCTGGGTCCACTATTACCCTTTCAGGACTTCTGTAAAACGACGTTCCCTATCATTTTAAATCTGTGAAACTATGATTTCCTATGAACATACAGTCTCCCTACCCTCAGTAGTTGATGCTGCCGTTTGATCATTTCAGCCCATCTGACTCTTTGTAACTCCATTTGGGGTATTCTAGGCAAAGATATTGGAGTGGTTTGGCATTTCCTTCTGCAGTTCATTTGACAGATGAAGAAACTGAGGCAAATAGAATTAAGGGACTTGCCCAGCTGGTAAGTGTCTGAGGCTGGATTTGAACTCACCAAAATGAGCTTTCCTGATTCCAGGTCCAGCCCTCTGTGCATTATGGCTCCATCTAGTGCCTGATAGTGCTTTACATCTAACCTAAATCCCTCATGTTGTATTTCATTTTAGAGCCATTAGGATATTAGATATTTCCTAGTTGTAAAAGTCATTTCCACTTTCTTAGCTCTATTTCCTCCTCCATAAAATGAGGGTTTCTAATCAGAAGACCTCAGTTCTAATTCTGGCTCCACTTATTATTATATATTTGCCTTCACCCAGGCAGCTTAGGGCAGGGCTGTGGGGGGGTTTCTCCCCTGCCAGAAGATAAAAAATAACTCCAGGGGAAGCATGAAGGAAGAGCCAAGGCTGAGATAAAAGGAAGAAGGAGAGGAAAGAGAGAAGAGAGAAATTAAAGGGGAAAAAGGAGAGAAGAGAGGGAGGGAGGGCAGAAAACAATGATAGTGCAATGAGGAATTCTTATAATATGAACAGGGCAACTTCTGTTGAAAGCAAAGTTGGGGAAGAGGAGGCGAGTGGTTAACAGTAGAGAAAGAAGACAGTCAGCCCAAAGGCATTTGTACTGAGAGAAGTGGCTCATCCCCCAGGGAGTGTGAATCCTTTAACTCCCCAGGATCAAACTCTTCCCAAATCCTGGTAGCAGGAAATGTGAAGGGAAAAGGACACATCAAGTATTGTAGGAACTGTGAGTTTAGAGGAAGGGATAGTGGGTACATGTTGGACCACTGCATGGAAAGCAATCATATCCCACCTGGATGTTGGCATTCTGAGACAAAATTCCAAATACTCCCACTTTAATTACTGGGGGATGAAAAGAGTAAGAAGAGAAGAGAAAAAGGAGAGAAGAAAGAATGAGAGAAAAGATGTTCCTAAAGAGCCCTATTATAGAGGCAATGAGTTCTGAGATGAAGAAGTAGGCAAACAGGTGAATGTCATCTCTGACTCAGATTAGTCTTGTGACTGGTTCTCATGTCAAGAATACACCCAGGTAAACATTCTGGAGACCCAGAGTTTGGAGCAGCCATGGAATCTGTTGTCAAAGAATGAGGACAATTACAACATGCTTCCCATTGCAATGAGAGCTCCTTAAAACCAAAGAACTAAATAGAAATAGATTTCTTTTGCCTATTCTTTGTATCTTCAATGCTTTGCACAATGCCTGACAGTGAGTTTTTAACAAATGCTTTCTGACTGACAATTTCAAAAAAAAAAACAACAACAATCATGGCTCTCAGTTTGTTAGCGGCTTCTTCTATTTCAGTCAATATAAAGGTTTGTTGAAGGAACTGGAGAGGTATCATCTGCAAAAGAAAATAAATTGTTCTTTATATTTGTAAATTTGGGATGTTTCCAAAATTCTTTCTTCTCACACCATAATTCTGAAAGATAGACATTGGAAATATTATTATTTATCCCAATTTGCAAAATAAATCATTGAAAACTCCAAGAAGTCAAATCATTTCTACATAGGCACACAAAGTTGGATTGGGATTGAGATCCAAATTTATCACCCCAAAGTCCTCTGTCTGGCATTTAAAACCCTTCACAACCTGGCCCTTAAGGCACTGCCTTCCTCATCTTCCAACACCAGACAACCCCTATATAATCCAGTAACATCTCTTGACTGCTTTGCCATGAGCTATTCCCCTTATCCAGAAATGTTCCGCTCTTTTACCTCTCTCCAGGTTTCCTTCAAAACTCAGTTCAAATTCCACAGGAAGTTCTTCACCTTTTCCCCAACTCTAGTGCCTCACCCTTTTCTATTATCTTCATCTACACTTATCCTATAAGTATCTAATTATTTACATATAAGATCTCCCTTCCCTTTAGAATGTAAGCTCCCTGAAAAAAGTATCTTTTTTCCATTTTAAATCTATCCCAGAACTTAGTTTAGTATCTGGCACATAGTAAGAACTTAATAAGTGCTCAGGAAGACTTGAGTTCAAATTTGACCTTGAAACTCTCTAGCTAAATGACCCTGGACAAGCCATATAACCTCTCTCTGCCTCATTTTCTGCAACTATAAAATGGAAATAAGACAGCTCCTGCCTCCCAGGACTGTAGTGAGAATCAAATGAGAAAATATTTGTAAAGCATTTAGCACAGTGCCTAACATATAGTAGCTTGCTCCTTTCCCCGCTCCCAAGATAAAACTAAGATTTATGGGAAGGAAGGGTCTTCACAACTGAAATGCTAGGTGAATCCATGGTAAGAGAGGGAACATGGACTATGGAAAGCAGGTTAGGCTTGGAAGTCTAAATCAACCTGAGTCTGTCTTGTAACACTTCCTATATTTGGGACAAGTCTCTTCTCTGATTATCATTTTCCCCATCTGTAAAATGGGGATACTAATATTCTCAAAAGCTACCTCCACAGGCTATTTCACAGAAAATGCTTTGCCAAGAGAAGAGAGAATGAGGAATGGGTAGACGATAAAGGGAAGCAGGTCTTAGCTCAGTAGAAGGAAGAGCCACATTTAGATCTTGACATCTTCAAGCAGAGGGTGGATGAACATTTGTCAGGTATGATAAAGGGTGACATTTATGGTATGGGTTACACTGGATGGCTGCTGAGGTCCTTTCTGATTCTCAAATTCTGTGATTTTAAGCTCTAACAATAAGAATTGTCCGGCAACAAAATAACTCATGTAATAAATATCTCCCCCTCAGTGGTGGTAAGTAGCTGAAAGAGATGAGGAAGGGTTGGGAATGGATCATCCATTCTCTACTTGAATATCTCCACTGATGAGAAACTCACTACCTCATTCACATCTCAGCTTCTTTTTTTTCACCTCATCCTCTCATACCTCTGTTCCCTACTGAATCCTTTAGAAAACATGTCTATTTGGGATCTGAGGATGCACTCAGAGATCCCTCCCAGCTCCAAGATTTCCTGTTTCAGAGAGCATCTCCCCAGGGTTCCCATGCCCTCCTCACCTCTCTCAGTGCTGGCTTCTACCCCCGCTGAGGAGGAGACAGCTCAGGTGCCCTATTTACCATTGTCTCTGGAACATGAGCTGTCACCAGCCCACCTCTCCTGACTCTCTTGCCAGATTCCTTCTGGGATCAAACCCCGCAGATACCGCCTCTTGAACACAGCTTCCAGCTCCCCTCAACACCATCACTCCAGCCCCCAGCCTCCCCCCACATTCCTGACATTCAGACTTCTCCAGGCACCTCAGAGAAGGTGCTTTCTCCTATTCCTGATGCCCCCACCCCGAGAGGAAGAAATCTTGGTGAAGAAGGGATAGTGAGCACAGAAAATACAGGGGAGGACAATTTGGAGACAATGCAGAGAATGTTAGGGGGTCCTTCGAGACTATATAATTCAGAGGTTCTTCATCTAAAGTCAGGAGAGATTTTAAGGGGTCTAGAAAATTGGATGGAGGAAAACACTATCTTTATTTTCACTAGCTAAATCAAACTTAATATTTCCTTCAATTATTTAAAAATACAATCCTGGATGATGATCCCTAAACTTCACCTGACTGTCAAGGGAAAGCCATGACACACAAAAAAAAAGATCAACAACCCCTTGTCTAGCCTTCTAATTAAACAACCGAGAAAAAGAAGGCTCCAAGAAAGAAGGGATTTGCCCAAGATCATACTGCCAGTTGCTAAGAGAGTCAGGATTCAAATTTATCCCTTCTGATTTACAAGTCTGGGATTTGTGGCCATCTGCCACTTGGACTCCCAGAACTTCCACAGGATAGGTGGACCCTCCCTTCTGCTTAACCACAGTCAACAATAATCACAGCCCTTACAAAGCTTTATAATTGTCCAATAGGCAGTCGGTTTACCAATACCCTCATCACTTGTCAACTAGATTATTACAACAGCTAATTGGTCTCTAGTTTCTTTCCCTCTTTCTAATCCATCTTCCAGAATAATCTTCTACTTCATCCTTCTGCTGCTTTAGAACCTTCAAGGGCTCTCTATCACCTCTAGGATAACAGACAAACCTGTCTGCTTGGCATTCAAAGCCCTACACAATCTGTCTCTTACCTACCTTTGCAATCTTATTTCAGGTAACTCTCCTTCATATACTCTGTTCCAGCCTTCTTGCTTCCTTGCTATTCCCTGAATTCAGTATTCTAGCTCCCCTCCAAACTTTCCCACAAGCTGTGCCCCTGCCTAGGATGCATTTTCTCCTAACAAGTGACTCTCAGAAACCTTCATTTCTTTCAAGGCTCAGGGGCCACTTCCTTTTCAAGAATGGATCAGATCCTGGACCAATATTAATATGCTCCCCCGTATTCAAAATAACTTAATATGTTTATCTGTTTACATAATGTATCTTCTAATAGGTTGTAAAATCTTTAAGGACAGAGACTCTTTTTTGCTTCTTTGTCCCTACCTTTGCAGTACTAGAACCTAGCACATAGATGCTAATATATGTGGGTGTTATTATACCCATTTTATGGAAGAGAAAAATAGAAAAGGGACCAAGAGATAGAAAGAGACAGATGTAGAGGAACAGAGATAAGAAGGTTTAAAAATAGAGACAGAGAATAAAAGACAGACACACACACAGACAGACAGACACACAGAGACAGAAACAGACTGATAATATGAGACAAAGACAGAGAAATAGCAAGAGAGACACAGACAGACCCACAAAGAGAGAAATAGAAACAATCAGAGAGGGAAAGGTCTGGCCCCTGGTCCCAAAGGCAGAGTAAAAACTGAGATTTACACCCAAGACTTCTGACTCTGAATGAAGTGACTTTTTGGTTGTGAATACAGAAATGTATTATTAGGCACTGTGAGTGAGAGAAGAAAATGACAAAATCAATTAATAAGTATTTATTAAATGCCTACTATTTCACAGAAAGGAATATGCATTTATATTGTGCCTACTATATGCCAAGCACTTTATAAATATTACCCCATTTGAGCCTCACCACAACCCTGTAAGCTAGGTATCATTATTATTTCCATTTTACATATGAAGGAAATTGAAAGGAATCTGTGGTTTAGTGATTTGCCCAGAATCATGCATCAAATATAGTCTGAGGCAGAATTTGAACTCAGATCTTTACTGAGGACCAGTGTTCTATCTACTGTACCATCTAACTGCATCACATGCTAAATGCTAGGGCTATAAATTCAGAAATGAAATAGGTCCTGTCCTCAGGAAACTACAAAGGATAAAAATTTGGAGCCTCAAGAGGCTGGGGCCACTCTAATATCCGAGGGCTGGACTTGCAAATTCTTTGGATTTCCCCCTTCCTCCTAAATCAAAATAATCAAATAAACCTCCCAATTTTGTAGATTGACCATTTCTGGGCTTCAGAATAGGGGAAAAAAAGATCCTCGGGGCTCACATAATAATAATAGCTCACATTTATGGAACCCACTATCCCAATTATACAACTTTTTATGAGAGTCATTTATACACAAACTGAAGGCATATTGGTAGGGAGCAAACAGGATTTCAAAGGTAATATTCAACCTCGAACTACAACTTCACTATTTTACAATTAACTAGAAGATGTAGAGGATAGAATATCCCCATGAGCTTGCAGTTTGTTGATTACTTTAAAAAAAAAAAAAAGGCATAAGATTCACAGCTCTCTTACAATAAGACGTCTCTCATACATACATCAAAATCATTCAATATTCCTTGAAAGATGTTAACAACAGAATAATAATAGCTCTCATTTGCATAGAACTTTAAAGTTTGCAAACCATTTTACAAGTATTATCTCATTTCATCCTCACACCAACTCTGTGAAACAGACGCTATTAATATCTCTATTTTGTAGATTGGGAAACTGAGACTGAGAGAGGTCAAGTGACTTGTTCAGGATCAACCAAGTGGCCAAAGCAGGATTCTTGGCTCTTGAAACCAGCTCTCTCTCTCTCTCTCTCTCTCTCTCTCTCTCTCTCTCTCTCTCTCTCTCTCTCTCTCTCTCTCTCTCTCTCTCTCTCCTAAATCATCTGGCTATTCATTCAATGCCCTTCTGATAACAAACCCCAGGTGAAGCATCAAATATGGCCACCAAAGGTGCTGACCATTGTGATGAGTTCAGGGTCCCTGTAAGATAGGGAGATTTTTTACAGATGCTAATTCCCAAATGGACATGCTGATTGGATAAAGAGACCAGGCCTGGTCATTGTCAGAGCCCCTTTGGAAGAGATCTGTAAAGGTACAAATGAATTTAAACCAGAATTTAGTCTACACAGGAAAGATTAAGTGGTGAGTAAAGAATAACTACAGACCAGATTTCAACCTACATTTGAATGAGACTTATAGAATTTGCACAACAGTAGATGGATCTGGGCTAAACAATATAGATGGACAGCACAAACTGGATCCAGAATTGAACAAAAAGGAAAGCAGGCTGAAGTGCCTTGAGGAAATTGTAAAGTTCCTTTATTAACTCCCCAAGTTTCCCATAAAAGCAAAGCCCCATCTTATCAATACTAACATTCTACCAGTGTTGCTATATGGCAGTGAGACATGGAACACAATTGCCTCTGAAGAATGAAACATGAGCATTACACAGGGGACAATGGAGGGATATGGAAGTGGGTTGTGAGCAGACTGTTCCATGTGAATCAACCAGGTACTCCAGAGAACTGGAGGAGCAGATAGACATCACCAAGGAGCCCTAGAATACAAGGGGAGATGGACTGGGCATGAACCAGAGGGATGCCATTCGGACAGGTACTTTTATATGCCTCACAGGTACTCTTGCAATGTCAAGGAAAACTTGAATACAGGTCTGATAAGCCCAACATCACAGACCACATTATCTGTCTGCCTCTGTCTCTGTGTGTGTGTGTGTGTGTGTGTCAGTCTCTTTCTCTCTATCTTTGTTTCTGTCTCCGTGTGTCTCTCTCTGTCTCTCTGAATCTGTCTCTGTTTCTATGTGTGTGTGTCTCTGTCTGTGTCTGTCTCTCTCTCTGTGTGTCTCTTTCTGTCTCTTTGTCTCTTACTGTGTCTCTCTTCATCTGTCTCTGTTTCTGTGTGTCTCTCTTTCTGTCTGTCTCGTATGTGTGTGTACTTCTGCCCATCTCTCTCTCTCTCTCTCTCTCTTCCCATCTCTCTTTCTGTCTTGTCTCTCTGTCTCTCTGTCTCTGTCTTTCTCTTTCTCTCTCTCTCTCGGTAGCAGCATGGTGACCCCCAGCTCCCAGAGGTTCACTCTATTAGTGACCCCCTATCAGCTCTATCAGTCCTACATATCACAGCTCCAGAACTCAAGCAATCCCCCAGTCCAACATTAGTCTCTCTCAGGAGCAAGGATTATAAGCATGTGCCACCACACCCAGCATTTGGGCCCTTTTTGCTTCTCCAGTTGTTAACCCATTGTCTGGCACATACTAAACATTTAAAGCACGCTGATTAAAAGGCAGACTGGAAGAGGGATTCTCTATCCATGGTGACTGTTGTTGTTTTCAAATGCCATTGCCTCTCAATCACCCTTACCCCTTACCCATTAATGAAAAGCTACATGTTGAAGTCCCAGGGACCAGTGTGGATTTTTCCTCTTGAGTATATTTCCATGGACATTGTTTGCCCATAGATTGATTTTTTTCAGGCAAGACTTAGATGGGATCTTCTGAGAAACTGGGGTAGGTAGCAAGAAATCTATTGAGAATTGGGAAGTACCATGCAATGGCTTGTCTCAGGGCTACCACTAGGTGGGGGACCTTCCTGCCCCCCTCAATGACTGAACCAAATAAAACGCCAGTGCATATAATAAGATCAAGATCACTGAAAGAAATAGGTGCTGCCATATTGAAGGAGCTCCGAGTCTGGGAAAGCTCAGTGATCAAAACCCATAGGAGGTTCCTTGTCTCATCAAGGATCAAGAAAGGGTCAGTGGATTTGTTTACAACAGAAAAGGATCTATAGGAGGATTGGGAACGTTGGCTAGGCAGATTTAAGCCCAGCATAAGAAGGATATTCCCAGTGATCGACTCTATTTAACAATTGAGTTGACTGCCTCAGAAAGTAGTGAACTTCCCATCTCTAGAATTTTGAAGTGAGACTGAGAATGTGAGATTCATGCTTAACTGGGAAAATTGGGCTGGATACCCTATGGTTCCTTCCAACTCTACAATGCCATGATGCTGTAGTATTATAAAAATATTTTATCATAGACTAGTTAATCAAGCAGGATATGGAAAGAATGGGACAATGAGTCAATTGATTTTAATTCAATGCCTACTATGTCCAGGAACTATGCTAAGCACTGGACAGAGAACAGGTAAATTTTAAGTGGGGTGATAGGGATGGGCAAAGGGAAAGACACCTTAGGGAAATTTACTCATAGAGAAATGAGGGAATACCCAGAGAGGAGTCCTAGCCATTTGGTATTATAGTTAGCAGGGTATTGAATAACAAAAACTAAGAAGCATTATATCCAATACAGTAAGAAACAGAGAGAGAGAAAGAGGGAGGGAAGGAAGGGAAAGAGAGAGGGAAGGAGAATGAGAAAAAGAGACAGAGAGAGATATTGAGAGAAGAGAGAGAGAGGAGAGAGAGAAGGAGAGGGGATGGGGAAGAAGGGAGGAGGAGAGAGAGGAAAGGAGGCAAAGAGACAGAGATAGAGACAAAGAGACAGAGACAGAAAGAGAGAGAAAGGAGGAAGGGATGGGAAGGAGGAAGAGAGAGACAAAGACAAGGATAAAGAAAATATTTCAATGTGGGCTTAAATCCAAGCTCTTTGCTTCTCACTGCCTATGTGACTTTGTGCAAATCACTTAAACTCTCTAATGCCTCAGTTTCCTCATCTGTAAAATGGGGAGGAGGGGAGATAATTATAGAATTCTCCATCTAGATCTGGAAGGAACCTTAGGTTTCAACTGATCCAAAATCCTAAATTTACAGTTAAGGAAATTGAGGAAGACAGGTTAAGTGAATTGTACAAGTTCACACATGTATTAAGTGACAGAGAAAGATTTGAATCCAGATCCTGGAAAATTTCTTCCCGATTTAAAGCTATGATCCTGTGATCCCCATGATAGACACTGGAATAAGTTTAAATAAGGAAAAAAAGGTCCCTTCTCTTAAAGAGATGGCAAATCTAGAAATTCAAATTCAGCTTCCCCTACTTACTAGATTGTGACCCTTGGCAAACATTTAATTTCTGTCTGCCTCAGTTTTTTCATCTGTAATATGGAGGTAATAATAACACTTCCCAGGATTGTCATGAAGATTAAGTGAGATAATATTTGTAAAATACAATGTAAATGTTGATGATGTTGTTGTTATTATTAAGGTACAAAAGCACCTAATCAAATAACTGCAATATAGATAACACAATCACATAGTTGAGAAATACTAGCAAAGTGTTCTGTAAAAAGAGAACAAAATCTTTACCGTTGGAGGGAAGACATCTTCCTAGAGAGGAAGGATGAAGAAACTGAAAGTTAAGGTCCCAAAGATGCTGGGGGACAGCATGGACAAAACTTTCCTAGGCCACTATTTTGCTGCAGACCGGCCTAGGGGTACCGAAGGCAAGTGGGTCAAGCCAGAACCCATACTTGGAGGAGCTCTCAGGGGGCTATCATATGAGGAGCATCAAATCAGATGGTGAGGGTGTGTTCCTTCCTCCTCCCTCCCCCTTCTTCAGGCTCAGATGCCAAATGAGCTCTCTGGCCCATGGCTCTGCAGGAGGTCCCACAACCCAGGAGCTGCTAGAGGCATCTGGCTGGCTGCTGGAGCACAGCTGGGAGGGAGCTTCTTTAAAAGGAAGGAGGAAAGGTCACAGGCTTCAGTGCCCAGCTGCTGAGGGAGATTATTCAAATGGGGATGGTGAAAGCTTCATCTTTAATTGATAGAGCTCTGGGAGCTAGTCAAGCAGAAGTTAACACCTGGCAGGGGTGGGAATCTCCTACCTGGGCAGGTGAGGCAGGCAGGAAGATGACTTGGAAAAATTGGATCTTAGCACTTCCATGACAAAGCCCAGTTATCCTCCAGTTCCATAAGACCTGAGCTATCCTATGATGGGAAGTAAGGAGCAGAATCCTGGGACAAGGATCCTCAGTTTCCAGTCTTATTTCTAACCCCTTATCTATGACCTTTGGGGCTCTGTTTTCTCTATCAAAGACAGAGAGAATGGCCTCACCTACCCTAACATATTCATAGCAGGACTTTTTCTTGCAGGAAAAAAAAGAAATATAATGAGTGCCCATCAATTGGGGCAGAGAAGAAGAAATAAACGAATTTAATGGGAGATTATTGTACCATAAGAAATGGAGATGAGTATATGGAATTGAGAGATGTGAAAATGAGATTGAAATGCAACCAAACTGATTAACAGGAATGACCACTATTGGCCCTAGAGGACAACAAATGAAAAACCACTTCCTTAGTAAGGAGGTGAGGGACTATGGATGCAAAATGTTGCAAACATTGTTGGATAAGGTCCCTAAATTGATTGGTTTATTGGCTTATTCTGCTCTGTTAAAAAGTAGGGTTTGCTAGGGAAGAAAAATATTTAAAAAGACATAAATCAAAAGTGTCACTAAATCCTTTTCTTTTTAAGTGAAATAAAATGAAGGGATGAGACGATCTCTAATATCCACTCTAGTTCTAATCATTTCTAAATAAATCCAAGAAAGCAACTTTAGAACAAACTTTAATAGAAGTTTAATAGAACCATGAAATCTCTGAGGTCATAGAATCAAAAGCTACAAAGTTCATCTAGTCTATTCTAATCTGACCAAAAATCTCCTATAACACCACATCTCCTATAACATCCAACATAAAAAATATATAGTGATGGAAAATTCACTGTTACTGAAATGAATAGGGAGGAATCCTAATCAGATCTGGTATCATTTTAGCAGCTAGGCAAGAGAATGATTGGAAAAAAGAAGAAACTAAAAGAAGAGAGTTTAATTAGGAAGTTGTTCAAATAATCCAGATAACAGCAATAAGGTCGTGAGGAATCTGTCTATACATATATATATTTGTGTATAAGTTTAGTCTGCTTAGATAAAAGAGGACATTTTCTCAATTTACAAATGGGGAAAGGCAGAGTAAGTGCCACAGATCACTCACCTAATAAATGGCAAAAGCCAAATGAGAAGTGCATTAGTTCAATGGAAAAATGATTTGGTACCATGTGCCAGATTCTATGCATAGTATTGGTGTATTAAAAGAAATACGTGCTCTATATTTCTACCATGTTTAACATATATTGGACTACTTGCCATCTAGGGGATGGCGTGTGGGAAGAGGGGAAAAATTGGAACACGAGGTTTTGCAAGGGCTAATGCTGAAGAATTGTCTATGCATGTGTTTTGAAAACTAAAAAGCTTTAATTAAAAAAAAGAAATATATATTCATACACTGGTAGAAGGGTTATATGCATATAAATATCTGCATACACTGCACACTTATGGAGAAACACAGCCACTCTCACACAGTCTAACTCTACAGGCCTAGGCTAACTTGCCCAGAGGCTGAGGTCAGGTGCCTGGATACCCATCCCTGCTTCCCTCAGTCCAATCAAGGCTTCCCTCCTCCCCTGGCATGCATCAACACTCAAGAGCAGAGATGAGTCTCAGCTTCTCTCCTGTGCCCAAGCAGGGCTCCCCCACCCGCAGGCCCACACCCGCCCATTGGCTCAGGACCCCGGCCTCAGGCTGGTGTTAGCCTGCTCTCCTGATCTTGTTGGCTTGTGAGCCAAATTTCACACCCAAATGTGGATCAGGGCCAGCCTGGGGCTTGTACCAGCCTGACAGAGGTGTGAGCAGAGTCAAGGGGAAAGCTAGAAATTCCTTCTGTAGGAGTGAAAGCTAAGCATCCCCAGCTGAGCAGTCCAGTTTAGTCCTGGGCATCATGGGAATGGCCTTAGTCTAGGCCGGGCTAGCTACAGGCCCTTCAACAAGTGGGCAGGAACCAGCACTGACACTTGGCCCAGAGTACTCACAGGTTTCCCTTTCCACCCTCTATGTAAACACATTGCCCTCCCCACTCCCAATAGAACAGAGACAAGGCTGCCCACTTGGCCCAAATGAACCAGGAGAGACCTCTGTGGGGGCCTCTAGATGTGGTAACTAGGAGAGTCAGAGAGCAGCCAGAGCTAGAGACCTAGAGGGACCCCCAAGGCCTATCAACCTCAGCCTGCTGCCTAGGAAAGGTAGTCTGAGATGGAATGGCAGGACCTAGCAACTCAAAGGCCATGGTGACATTGAATGATTTGTCCAAGGTCACACATACATTAAGTGTCAAAGCCAGAACTTAAATGGAAATATTTTTATGCTAAACCCAATAATCTATTATAATCATTATTAAGTTCTTAGTATACATACCAAGAAAGGCAAAAAACAAGTCCCATCCTCAATGAGTTCCTATTCTAATGAAGGAATCAACATGAAAACAGCTAAGTACCTATGAGATCTATACAATGTCAACGGAAGGTAAAAGTGTAAATGGATTTGGAAGGAAGGATGACCTATGAAGGCTTCTTGAAGAACAAGATTTGAACTGAGTTTTGAAGGAAGCCAGAAGGCAGAGGTGAAAAGGGACAGCATTCCTAGCATGGAGGGAAATCAGGTCCTGAGATGGAGTGTATGTACAAAGAAGGGGAAGGAAATACACATTCATAAAACACCTACTATGTGTCAGGAGCTGCACTCTGCAGCAGTTTGCAATTATTATCTGATATGACTGATATAGAAAGAATGAGAAGAAGACCATTGTCACTAAATCTTGGAGAACATGGAAGGGAGGTAAGACTTTTTTGCTGAAAGTAAAGTATAATACTAGTGAGATAAAGGGGGCAAGTTAGTTGTAAAGGGCTAGAACTGAGCAAATGCACTTGGATAATGGAGCACATGAGACTAATTGCCAATTGGACGGTTCTCTATTAACATGTTTGAAGGTTGACCCTCCCCAACTATTCTGTGCTGGCTTGATTGGTGGGACAAAGAAGGGGAAGTGACATGTGTGTGTGTGTGTGTGTGTGTGTGTGGAGTAGGAGGAGGAAATTGAGGCATTCTTGTGAAGGTAGAGAGAGAGGAAGTTGGTGTGGAGATTGCTAAATCTAATCTGACAGGGACCACAAAAGACCAAGAATAAAGATTTTTGGTGATCCTGACTCCAACTGATTTCTGGGAAGACAGAGTTCCAGCAGTTAGTGAAGGACTTTAAAATCCAAAGGATTTTATATTTGGAAGTAATAAGGAATAAAGAGTTTATTGATTTGGAGGAGATAGGATTAGCATGGTCAAACCAGCATTTTAAGAGAAGAACCACTTTGACATCAGAGTGGAAGTGGACTGGAATGGGGAGACACTTAAGACAGACAAATCAGCAAGTAGGTTGTTGCAATATTCCAGGAGTGAGGTGATGAAAGTGGCTATTACTATTTCTCAAAGACCACCATGATGTAAAGGAGGAGATACCATGACATGAAAATGAATTGTATTTAAGTGAGGAAGGGCTGTGCAATTGTCACCACCAGTCTCACTTTCTCTTCTGAAGCCATCTGGGTTTAGTCCCAAGATATAGAACAGGATGATTAGAAGTGGCCCAGGATGCAGTGGGAAACCTTAAAAATGACAAGACAACTTAGCAACAGATATGGTATATGGAATAAATTCAATAGGAGACATCCAGGATGACGCCAAGGTTGCAACCTGCCTAATATTTCCCCTCTCTTCATGGGGGTTGTTTTCTCATCAGTAAAAAGAGAGTACTGGGTTAGATGGACCCATTCAATCCCACAATTTTCCCCAGTCTTGACTTTCAACTTATTTAAGTTTCTCCTTATATATTCTATGTTCTGAGGCCCTTTGCAGTGCTAATTTTTTCTGTTCTATGATTTCTAAGATCCAGTCTAGGTCTAATATTCTAGATCTAAATCCTCCTCCAGCTCTGACATTCCATGTTCTATGAGACCCCAGTGAAGGTTAGCTATCAGGCCCCAGGTGGGCCCCAAGTGGATGAGATGATGTCAGGGAGGAGAAAGCCAATCCCCAGCTTCAGCTGCATCTTTAGCACCTCAGAAAGCAGGCTTGGCCACTCGAAACAAGAGGGGATTGGTTTCACTAATTGGTTTGAATAATTCTTTTGACCCTAATTAGCTGCCTGTAATGTCCCATTTGCATATAAGAAAAGCCTGTCCATTTGCATATTTGTAAATCAGGAGGGTTTGTTGCCCAGCAGGCTCTGGCAAGACTGGTGCCAAGGAGCTGCCCCATGATGGGGGTGACTGGCTCCTAGCCAGGGAGGCTGCAGGCACTTCCCCTGCCGGCCAAGGCGGGCAGCCCCACTGAACCACTGGGAAGGAAGAATGGGTTAATTACAGGTCAGGTTGGATCGGGGAAGGAGCCTGAAGCTGCTATTTTGATGGAGACAGAAAAGAAGGGGAAACAAAAAGGGATTTCAGGACGCTCTGTGCTGGGAGACCTTCTGTTCACGTTCTCAGACTCGATCTGCAAACATTTGGAAGCAGGAAAATTAGCTCTCAGTAAGATGAGGAAGGGTGGGAGCTGAGGGTGTACACATACAAGCACAATCCCAAGCATAAACTGCCATCCCCCAGAGGCACATTTACCTGCACCTAGAGAGGCAGAGCAGTCCCCACCCCAACACCCCCCTCCAACCTTGGCTACACTTCTTTCACTCTCTAAACCTTACCCACAGCCACATGGGCCTCCAGAGCTGTGCTGAGAGGCACACTCAGGCTTCTACACATCCACACTCGGGTTTGCAAAAGTCCAGGCTGACACACCTGCACAGCCTGACACACATTCAGCTTAAATAAAAATGAATTCGATTCCACTGCATGCATAGCCTGAGCTCTGCACAGGAGAAATATAAAAGGTCTACAAGACACATCTCTGTCCTCCCAAAGACTCCCACTTTAATGGGGGAGATAGACAAACCAATTATAAAATATGTGTATTATTATATATAATATATAGCATCATATAATATATTACACACACACACACACACACACACACACACACACACACACACACACATAGCATCACATGGATATCTTGAGCAAAGAAAGAGCTATAATGAGACCTGAGTCAGGGATTTGCTGGAACCACCCCAATATCCTAGAAGCTGATTGTTAAATTTTCGGTGTAACTATTTATACCTTGGAAATCTTAAAGGGTACAAATCAAGGCTTGACTTTCTGTTTTATTCATTGTCTGGACTTCACATGGGGAAAGTGTATAGAATGCAGATTAAACTTGAAAGCACGTGTTTTCAGAGAGCCAATTGTTAAACTTTTACTAGCATGCCCCTGCCTGAGAAAGATTTCATAAAGAACTCCTGAACCAAATCTTTAAAAACAGGTTGTATTTTTTAGCAGGGATGTAACTCTAGACTTGCTGCTGTTCTGGGATACTTCTTTCTCCTCCACAATGTCTCCTTTGCTGGGGAGGAGGTGGGGTGGAAGGGAAAGGATACAACATTGCTCTCTTTCCATAAAGATCTCACATGTCAGTCAGTAAATAAATAATTACAAAACAACTACTATGTATCTGGCATTGTGCCAAGGTTCCAAAGAAAAGCAAAAACACAGTCCCGGCCCTCAAAGAGTTTCCATTCAATCAAGAGACAATATAGAAACAACTGTGTACATACATGATAGAAGATTTATCAGGAAGCAGACAGAATTTCGATAGTGTAAGTATATGGGCCCCTTAATTATGTCCTAGATCCCCCCACATCTCAGATCAGCAAGTCAAGTCTCTGACTAGCATCACATTTGGTTGTGAGCAGAGTCTTGGAAAAGGGCATTGGGTCCTACCTTGTATCCCTGTACCTCACACCTGCTTTGCCCTGATGCCCATGGACACCCTAGGTCTAAGCCACAAGAGCAGGAATCATATTTCACACTTCTATTGTGCATTCTTCATCACAACCCTTTCAAGATACACCATAGAAATATTTTACTCCATTTTACAAATTTCAGAGAGGATTAGAAGTAGCTTACCCAAGGTCACACAGCTGCTAAGGGTCAGAGCCAGCATCAAACAAAGCCCTTCTGCCCACTAGTCCAACATCTTTTCCGCTATAGCCTCTTCTGTGTGTGTGTCTGTCTGTCTGTCTGTCTTTCTTTCTTTTTGTTGAGGCAATTGGGGTTAAATGACTTGCCCAGGGTCACACAGCTAGGAAGTGTTAAGTGTCTGAGGTCACATTTGAACTCAAGTCCTCCTGACTTCAGGGTTGGTGCTCTATCCACTCATTGCACCACTTAGCTGCTCCTCCCCCTTGTCTCTCTTTTAAAGAAGATGGGAAACACCAGCCCTTTAACCCAGGTCCCCTCCCAGCTCCTGCCTTTGTCCACATTCTAAACCAGAGCACTGAGTTCAGAGACACCAAATCTCTCTGAGCTGCCCTCTCAGTCATCAACAACTCTTCTTCCAAGTCTGTGTTTCCAAAAGGAATATAAATCATCATCATGATAACAATCGACATTTCTATAGCACTTTAAGGTTTCCAAAGCACTTTCTCCAGTTAGATTCAACAAACATCCATTGAGCACCAACTGTGTGCCAGACAGCTTTAAAAGACAAAAAAGGAAGGAAGGAAGGAAGGAAGGAAGGAAGGAAGGAAGGAAGGAAGGAAGGAAGGAAGGAAGGAAGGAAGGAAGGAAGGAAGGAAGGAAGGAAGGAAGGAAGGAAGGAAGGAAGGAAGGAAGGAGGGAAGGAGGGAGGGAGGGAGGGAGGGAGGGAGGGAGGGAAGGAAGGAAGGAAGGAAGGAAGGAAGGAAGGAAGGAAGGAAGGAAGGAAGGAAGGAAGGAAGGAAGGAAGGAAGGAAGGAAGGAAGGAAGGAAGGAAGGAAGGAAGGAAGGAAGGAAGGAAGGAAGGAAGGAAGGAAGGAAGGAAGGAAGGAAGGAAGGAAGGAAGGAAGGAAGGAAGGAAGGAAGGAAGGAAGGAAGGAAGAATTCTTGTCCCCAAAGAGCTTACATTCTCCAGACTGGGGAATCAACAAATAGATATGTAAGCAAATGCAAAGTATACACAGCTGAATACAGTGATTTCAATAGAAAAGAGGTGCTAATAACCAGAACAAATAGGAAAGGCCTCAAATGGGAGGTGGCCAGCTGTGGACAGAGATGAGGGGACACAGGAAACAGTCTGTTGCAAAAGCATGAAAACAGAAGATGAATCTTGTACTGGAAACAGCTGGAAGGTGAGTCTGAATTGACCAGGAGGTGCTCAAAAGGGAATTCAGGATAAAATTAGCCTTGAAAGGTCAGTGAAGGCCTCAAATTGTGGGGGCTGGAGAAGGATTTAAATGCTAGGCTGAGGAGCTTGCATCTGAGCCTAGAGGAAATAGGGAATCAGGGAAGATTTTTGAGCCAGATCTGCCATGTTAGGGATGTCAATTTGGCAGCTCTAAGCAAGATGATAGCGCAAGTATTATTATTCCCATTTCATACAGGAGGAAACTGAGGTCTACCAAGTGAGAGGCCAGATTGAAAATCCAGGTCTTCTGTCTCCAATACTGTCCTACTACCTTGGACAGCCTCTGCATGGAAAGGTGGATCTTGTCATAAACAGGTGAATGTCTGTCCCTCCAGCCTAGACCGAGCTGCAGCATTTAAGGATGGGGGAGGTGGAGGCAGAAAGAGAAAAAGAGTAAGGAAGGGTGGGGGGAAGAAATACTGGGAAAGTCTGGCTGATGCAGATTGCTTGAGACATGAATATTCATCAGCGAATGGGGAGAGCAGGGAGTTTGCCTAACAGCTCCACCCACCTAACTGAAATAAATGTCATCGCCTTTGCCAATAAAGTGCCAAAGGAAGCTGGCGGTGGCTCCCAGGCAGACAGTGCCAACCGGCTGGCTTTCAGTCTCAGGCAGAGTGGTCCAGGAGAAGCCACCCAGTCCTTTCCTATACCAGAAACTCAGCTTTGAGAGCTTGGGAGAATAGTGGTTAGAAGGGAACCCGCCAAGAAAAGGTTCACTCTGCCACCCACAACAGGCCCCACACTCAGGGACTGTTTTTCCTCCAGAACTTTCCCCAGTGCCCATTAAGTCATTCAAGGGAGAACCCTGGGCACCCACACCAGATTTCCAGGATTAGCTCCCCAAGAGGTAACACCTGTAGATTCTAGAATCTCTGGACAGGAAGGAACTTCCGGAGGGTGTGAAGTCCAACTCCCACAAAGCCACAGCATCCAGACCGCTTGGATACCACCAGGGATGGGGAGATCACAACACCCCCAAAGGAACTCACTCCATTGGTGGCTAGTTCTTAACTGTTAGGAAGTTCTTCCCTCTATCGAGCAGAAATTTTCCTTTCTGAAATTTCCACTGTTGTGGCTCATTCTCAAAGGCCATGGAAAAAGAAGTTTAATCCCTCATCTTCCTACATGGAGACAGAAATCATAGGAGAATAATTCTAGCAACTAAAAATAATACTAATAATTATAGCAACTCTCATAAATGGGGCTTGAAAATTGGTGAAGAACCTTCTATACAATTTTCTTCTTCAGAGATAGGTATGTAAAGTTCACATTTTGGATGTGAAAAAACCTGAGGTTCGGAGACTTGGCCAAGCTCACAAAACCCCTCAAATCAAAGCTGAAATTAGAGCTTAGGCTCTCCTTGGCTCCAAGTCTAGTACTCTTCCTCCTCCTGGCTTCCTTCAAGTCCCAGCTAAAATCCCACTTTCTATAGGAAGCCTTTCCTGGCCCCCTTAATGCTAGTTCCTTCTCTCTCTTAATTATCTCTAGATTATCCTGTTCAGTTGTACACAGTTGTAGACAAGTTGTCTCCTCCATTATACTATGAGCCGCTTGAGACCTTTTACCTTTCTTTGCATCCCCAGTCTGGCACATACATAGTTAGATGATTGCATGTTTATTAACTGACTGACTGTATCACTGCCTTTCCTGGAAACAGCATAGAATCTAGAGCAGAAAAAGCCCTTAGAGATCATCTAGTCCAAAGTTTTCCTTTCTTATTTGAGGATCCAGAAACACACAGCACATAGCAAGGAGACAAAACCAAGATTTGAAAACAGCTTGCCTTCTAACTCCAAATCACATATGGCCTGGCCCTAAGGCAAGAAAATAAACTAAGTGGTCCCTGAAGTTTCTGAAAATCTAAAAACTATGGGCAGCTAGGTGGCACAGTGGATAGAGCATCAGCCCTGAAGTCAGGAGGACCTGAGTTCAAATTTGTTCTCAGACACTTAATGCTTCCTAGCTGTGTGACCCTGGGCATGTCACTTAACCCCAATTGCTGAAAGAAAGAAAAAGAAAGAAAAAGAAAGAAAGAAAGAAAGAAAGAAAGAAAGAAAGAAAGAAAGAAAGAAAGAAAGAAAGAAAGAGAGAGAGAGAGAGAGAGAGAGAGAGAGAGAGAGAGAGAGAGAGAGAGAGAGAGAGAGAGAGGGAGGGAGGGAGGGAGGGGAGGGAGGGAGGGAGGGAGGGAGGGAGGAAGGAAGGGAGGAAGGAAGGGAGGGAGGAAGGAAAGAGAGGGAGGAAGGAAAGAGAGGGAGGGAGGCAAGGAGGGAGAGGGAGGGAGGGAGGAAGGAAGGAAGGAAGGAAGGAAGGAAGGAAGGAAGGAAGGAAGGAAGGAAGGAAGGAAGGAAGGAAGGAAGGAAGGAAGGAAGGAAGGAAGGAAGGAAGGAAGGAAGGAAGGAAGGAAGGAAGGAAGGAAGGAAGGAAGGAAGGAAGGAAGGAAGGAAGGAAGGAAAGAGAAAAAAAGAAAGAAAAGAAAAAACAAGAAAGAAATCTACCAACTACTTGGTCTCACAGAAGGCCAGGCAAAGATCTAAATTCCACCAAGTGTCCAACTTGTACTTGGCCTTTTTCGCTATCTCTCAAGTACCACTTTGGACACCTTCTTTTTGACAAGCATTCGAAGTCATACCAAAGACTCCATTAGAATCCCTTCACCCTAGATTTTGAATCTGAGGACTCTCTCCCAATTTCCTTTTTCACAACCCGATCCCTCCATATCACCTTAATTTTTCTAGCCTAATTGACACTTTCCTACTGTTGAATCTGTTTGATCTAATTACAAAAGAATCTGCCAAGTCACCAAATAACAGGATGTCCAAAGTAGAAGAAGGCTTCAGCACAGAATGCAAAATGTCAGAGCTTGGAGGGACATTAGAATCTAGACTTGTCAGAGCTAAAAAAAAAAAAAAAAAAAAAAGGAAGCTTAGAACACAGATTATGAGAACTGAGAGGACTTTAGTACGTAGAATATCAAAGCTAAAGAATCCACAGAACAAATACTCTAGAATGTAAGAGGTAAAAGGAGCTTTAGAACATATACTGTTGGACCTGGAAGAAGACCTTAGAGGACATTAAATGTCAGAGTTAGAAAGGGACCTTAAAAATAAGTATGTCAGAACTGGAAGGAGCCCTAGAATATAGAATATTAGATATTGGAGGAATCATAAGAGCTAGAAAGGGACCTTAGAACATAATATGTTATATTTGAGAGGAATCTTAGGACCTAAAATATAAAATCTTAGAGCTAGGAAATCACAGAATACAGAATGCCAGGGGTAGAAATGACCTGGAACAGAGAACAGAAAAAGGGTCTTAATATTCTCATTTAAATCTCACTTTTACAAAAGAAGAAACTGAGCACCTCAGGGAGTTCTAGTTCAGATAGTTTGTTCAGCAATTACTGGTTGAGTTTCTATGTTATGTTGTACATAGAGATGGAAACAGAACCAGACATCAAGTTCAGGGCTCTGGAACCCCTCTGGCTATCTTTTAGTGTGACCCGCAAATGAATGAGGAGAAACAGAGATCAGAGAGCACATATTCTCTCCCCCCCTTCCCAACCCAGCACAGAACAGCCCCACTCAGCAATTACGTCTGTAGGCGGCTCAGCTCTCCAGTTGCTGCTCATGTTATGTAAAGTTTGGTGTATATACATGTGATTTAATGAGTTTATGTATGTTTTCTTACCTTCATAAATTGTTCATTTCAAACATATTTTCCAAGATGGGGTTTGGGGAAATAATATACTTACAGCAGCCTGGGCTAGCTAAGCCAATCCAAGAACCCTTTCCCAGGTGATTTCAGGGAGGTTTTCCCTCCTTGGGGGAAAGGAGATTTATTTGTGAGGGGGAGGGGGAAGGAAGCTATATCCACCAATGATCAAGGCTGAAAGGGGCCTCAGATTCATAAAATCCAATCCCAAATTTTACAGATGAGTAAATTGAGACACAGAAAGAGGAAATAATTTTTCTAGGGTCACATTGCCTTCAAATTCCTGGTCTCCCTGACTCCACATTTAGTACTCTGTCCACCATGACACAGCTATTTTTCCATGAAATTAGATCCCACAACTTAATAAATGTATCTTCAGTGTGCAGAGATCTGTACTCTGATACAAGGTCTAGATAAACAATATTCCCTGCCTGGCTAGGAGCTTATAGTCTAATAACAAGATAAGATACCCCCATGTGACTATTATAAACAATAATACAGGAAGAATGCATTGGAGAAGTGTACAACAACAGCCCCCATGGGCTGAAAAATATGTGACTTACCCCATGTTACACAGCTCATAAATAATTGACACAGGATTCAAATCCACATCTTCCTTACTGTGAGTCCAGGGGAAGTTAAAGAAGTCTTCGTGGAACATTGCAGTCCAATAAGCATTTATTAATCATCTACTGTAAGGAAAGAGAGGTTGGCAGGAACACCTATATCCAGTCCTTGCCTCTTACCCATGCTAGTTATGGGTCTATGGGCCAGGGTCTTAGGTGGCTGATGGATCCTTAAAGGAAAACATTTGTTCCCGTCAGAAGTTTCCTACTTTGATTAACTTTACACAGATCTAAACAACAACAAATTTGCCAAGTATTGTGAGAAGTTAAAATGAAAAACAGTATCCCCTCAAGGAGCCTGGCAGGGAGGAGGGTGGCAGGGAATGAGAAATAAAAAATACACGAAAGAATTTGGAGACCAAAGACTTGGATTCAAATCCTATTTCTATACTTCACTATGAAAAAAATCATCCAGTCTCTCTGGGCTGTTTCTTTATCTGTAAAAAAAAAAAAATGACTGGCACAAATGCCCTTTAAAGTTCCTTCCAATTCCAAGTCTCTGTTCCTAAGACATCAGGACCAGATCTGAGATAGTAAATAATGGTATATTGGGCCCTCAGGAGCCTTATTAAAGATCATAAGAACACAATTTGGGACCACAAAAAGGGACTTTGCAGACCATCGAGTCCAACCTCTCTTTTCACAGGTGAAGCATCAGGTCAAGTGGCAGTAAGAGAAAGGCACTGTTCTCCACCCATGAGAAGAAAGCCCCCTACCAATGGGTTCTCAGGTTAAACTTGTAGCTATCCCACAGAGTTATTGTGGGGAGAAAAAATATGTTAGCTCAGTTTTAAAGCGCTAGAGAAACATAACAAGTGTTAGGACTTCCCTCAAAGCATTTGCCATTGGCTTTGGCCCCAACAGAGACAGATTCATTTGGGATGGGGAATCACAAGGGATTATTCTGGGGACTTTAAAGAAGATATTAGATCCTTAGGGCATCCAAAGAAACTGATGCAATTATAGAATTTGCACTAGGGCTTCAAGAGTTAGGGTGACAGGAATAGAAGCAGAATCAGGGATGGATTGCACCAGACTGAGTTGGATTAAGTTGAGTTGGGGAGGGCTGGAAGAGGAAACGGGGCAAAGATCTTGGGCTGCTTACTTGAGCTATATCTTCTCTCTTGGCCTCCATGAAGTTGCACAGGTCTCAGACTCCTAAGATCTCCAACAACGATCTAGCCTGTCACATGCCCAGTCCAGATCTGGAGTATGAAGACCTGGAGGCAAATATTGACCCTGATACTTACAACCTGGGTAACCATGCTCCTTCTAAGACTTTGTGTCTTCATCTGCAAAGTGAGAGGACTAGACAAGATGGCCCCTAAAGTCCTTTCCAGTTAGAACATTCTGATTCTCTACCTTGGACTCAGAGCGTATGCTATCTGATATGGAAGAAAATATATTGGGGGCAGCTAGGAGGCACAATGGATAGAGCACCAGCCCTGAAGTCAGGAGGATCTGAGTTCAAATTTGACCTCAGACACTTAACACTTTCTAACTGTGTGACCCTGGGCAAGTCACTTCAGCCCAATTGCCTCAGGAAAAAAAAAGAAAAAAGAAAGAAAGAAAAGAAAAGATATTATATAGCATATATTTATTTTATTACATATAATACAATATATAATATAATGTATTTTATATTTTACATATACAATATATTGTATAATGTATTGTGTATTTTGCAATATACATTGATTAATGTATTATAAATTAATATACAATATATTGTATAATGTATTATACATTTTATACAATATATATAATATTGTTTAGCAAACATTCATTAAGCTTCTAATGCATGCAGGGCCCTAAAGTTCATGCTAGGGATATAAAACTATACATATACATATACAATCCAAACTTGCAATTTATTGGAATTCTAATCCTAACTACCTTTTTTCTACATTAATCTCCCTGAATTAGAATTTAAGACTCTTGTGAGCTGGGTCCAGGTAAATCTCTTCATATCATCTGCAGTATCTAGAACTGTACCCTGCGTTACACATGTCATTGAATTTGCTGTTGTGTTGTTGTTGTTCACTCGTGTCTGATTTAGTGATCCCGTTTGAGGTTTTCTTGGCAAAGATACAGAGCTGTTTGCCATTTCCTTCTCCAGTTCTTTACAGATGAGGAAACTGAGGCAGTCAAATGACTTGTTAGGGTTTTCACACAGCTGATAAGGATCTGACGCAGATTTGAATTCAGATCTAATTGAAAAGTAAATCAATAACGCCCACTGTTAGAGCTGGCTTTTAAAGCTCAGTCCCTTGCCTGAAGCGTGAATCCCCTTGATGATTTGGGGGCAGTGTGACATGTGTGCATACAAAACACCGCATTGGATACATGTTTGCATGTGTGTATGTATGCTCATAGGCACATGTGTGTTCACGTGCCCAAGTGATTATTCTTTACATGAGTGCGTTGTGTGTGTGCATATTGTGCACGTGTGCATTGTGCTGTGTATATGCATTGTGTGTTATATCATACCCATCTGCATGTGTGTGCTCATATACACATGTGTGTTCACCTGTCAGTGAATTGTGTTGCTTGTACATGTGCATTGTGTTTGTGTGCGCGTATTGTGCATGTGTGCGTTGTGCTGTGTGTTTATACTTGTATCATGTCTGTCTGCATGTGTGTGCTCATATGCACATGTGTGTTCACGTGTCCTTGCGTTGGTTGCATTGTTTGTGTGTGCATGTATAGTGCACGTGTGCATTGTGCTGTGTGTTATGTATGAATCGTGCTCATCTACATGTATCATGCTCATATACATAAGTACAACAGACTCATTCCGGCGGAGCTCACGGTGCTCAGAGGCGCAGCATAATTCGCATTCCGCCCAGGTCCTGCCGAGTAGACTCTCCCCCCCTGCCGCGGGAAGGGCACTAAGGAGGGAGAGTGCCCAGGGCGGACACGTTGTCCTCTACTACCCTGTGCCCAGGACACACAAAGGCTCCCCTGGCAGCCGCACAACGGCCTCTCGGTCCCCCTGCCCCCATCGCCAGCCTGATTCCAAGTCGCTCTCAGGTTTCCCCAGAAGTGGAAGAAAGTTCTCATGCAAGACAGCAGTTTTCTGAGATTTGTGTGACAAGACTGGGTAAAATTCAAATGACTCTGGGTGATTTAATCCATTTGGGGCCCTGGCGGTAAATCAGCAGAAGCCAGAGCTGACACACTGGCCCCCAAGAAACCTGCAGGTGGATGATATAAGTTTATCGGCAGATCTACAGGTGAGGACTCAGACAGCCTTGAATTGCGGGGAGGGGGGGGGCTCTCTCTGGCTTTGAATACATTTGGAGTGCCTGCAGCCTCCCCCCAGCCTGGCCTCTAGCCCGCTGAGCTGTTTGTTCACCCAGAAACAAATGCATTTTCAGAAGCTGGGGGAGGAGCCCGGCCCCGCCCATCTCTCCCTGCAACGGCTCCAACGTATTCTGGGTCAGGAGGGATGTCCCACTGCCCCGAACCGTGGAGGGGAGCCGCGCTGCAGGCCAGGGGCCGGGCCTTAAAAGCCCGCTCCAGCCCAGCACTCCAGGCCATCTGACTTTCCCTTTCTGTCTGTATCCTTCTCTGCACTCCAAATCCGCTTACTCATTACCATTCGAATGCCCTCAGCACTCTCCAGCCTCCACACCTTGGCTCTCGGATTCCCTGAGCCAAAAATGCCCTCCTTTCTTCTCTAGCTCATCTTTTCCCGTTGAAATTCAATCCAGCCGGCAGGCTTTAACGAAAATGCTCCCCGCTTTCGGAAGTACTCAGAGGGAGCTGCTCTAACGTTCTCTGAGTTCTGGGCTTCCATCTAACTCCGCTCTTCCACATGCCCAGTTCCCTCCTAGCTCTGACAATCTGCCTTCAATATTCTAAGGCACTTGCTAACTGTCTCCTCTTCTAAGCTCCTAGGCTAGAACTCCCAGCCTGAGCTAGGCGGATCAGGACTGGGACTTGGCTGGGCCACTTTGCCCGGCTGTTGCTGCGTTTCCAAATGAACCCTGCTCTCTCGGAGCTTTGTCTTCTCTCTTCTCTCCCCTGATCCTGAGGCAGGTGTCTTACATAGCCCATCCATCCCCAAGGGTCAGCAGAAGCCCACAGGAGCCAATGTCCCAGTCAAGTGGACCACTCGGGCTGCTTTCTTCAGCAGCAGAGAGCCTAAGGGGGTTCCTGGCTTCAGGGGCAGCTCGGCTGAGTCTCATAGATACCTCTGGTTTTGGCTTGAGGTAGAGGGGCTATGGCTGCAGGGTCATGTTCCCCACTCTTCAGCTTTAGAAGGAGGCTCAGCTTGTCAGAACTTGAAAGGGCATCACATCAGAGAGTATTTAACCCAATCATTTTACATGTGGGAAAAACAAAGCCCAGAAAGGAGCGAAAAGATTAGCCGGAGTCACTATTCAAACAAACTGCAGGGCTGGTACTTAAAACCAGCTCTCCCGACTTCCAATCCAGCATTCTTCCGTGCACTTCCCTTGGCTACTGAACCGAGTCCAAACCCTGGTATTCGGGGCCCTCCACATCCTGTCCTCAGCCTACCTCACCATCCTTATTTCTCCTTTCCTTCCCTGCACACACATTCAGCTCAACCCAGGCAGTGTCCTCCCTCACTGTCCCCTACACAGGGAACTCTTGTTCCTCCCACACAACGATGCTTTCCTTTCCCCACTTATTTGACCAACTCCTAGCCATTAGTCAAGATCCCATGTGTCTCACCTCCTCCCTGACTCACCCCTTACCTCCTACAGGACCCTGTATGCAGGTGGTGCTTAATACTTTCTTATCGAATGGAACCACTGTTCTAAGCCCCTAAAATATTTAGGCAGACTCTGAATGATGCAACAGATCCTTAATTTTTTTGATATGATACCATTTTCAAAGGATCCGATGATGACATAATAAGAACTCACATTTCTCTCCTATTTTCAAAGCACTTGAACTGCATTTCCCATAGAATCTCAGCACCTCAGAACTAGAAAGGACTTCAGGAACCATCCAATCTGACCTGGATTTTCTTCTACATTTTCAGTCAAACTTCCCCTTGAATACCTCCAGTGACAGGAAACTCATGACCTCCTGAGGCAATTAATTCCTATTTGTGTGAGCTTTATGAAAATCTTACTAAGTGTTGTGAGAATAGGAATGATTATTCCTATTTTCCTAAATGAGAAAAGTGAGACTCAGGGAGTTTCAGGTCCCAATAATCATAGCTAGTAATTGGAGAAACCAAGGCTCAGACAGAAATCTCCTAACCGGTTTTTTTTTCCATTGCAATGGAAGGGTAAGTCCCTTAAGGCCACTGGCCTTTCGACTTGATCCTCTGCAAGTCCTATCACATCTTCGGTGACAGGAAACCGGGTTCATTTCTCTCTGACCCTCTCCCCACAATGCCCAACATAGGGCTGAGCACACAAGATGAAGTCCCCTTTAAATAGACCCTGCTCAGCAGCCACCTCATGCAAGTCTCTGGACATTCTGGATAGCAATTTTCTCATTTGCAAAATGAAAAGACTCAATAGAATTTCTAAGGTCCCTTCCACCAATAAAGCTTCAAGATTCTATTCTAGGTAATATGGACCTCTTCTTAAACAAAAATGATAGAAAAATATATTTCCACAAATTTACTTAGTGAATATATTCCAAATGAAAATTTCATAGGAGGCCGGGATGGGTCAAAAATAAATAAATAAATTGTGAGAAATTTTATAAAACAAAACATTAACTAGTGACATTTAAAGAGTTAAGAGCCTCCAGGAAAAGGGAAAGTATGTAATCTTGAGTAAAGTCACATCTCTTTGTGCCTCAAGCTCCCCACTGTGAAGAAAGGCCAATGGTCTAGAATTCAGGGATTGTTCAATTTTTTTAACTCACAACCCCTTTTCCCTTGAGAAATTTTTATGCAACTCTGGGTATATAGGTATATAAAATAGGTATACAAATCAAACATTTACTTATAATAAATCATAAAGAAATTTATTTTAAAACAATTCTTTGGTATATATGTAATTTTACCACTTATTAAAAACAAAAGCAAATTTATACACTCGTGAGATGGATTGCTTGATTATTTTTACATAAAAGCTAAATCTTGATGGAATGTTTGATACCTTTTACTGTTGATAAATTTTTCATGACCCCCACATTCAGTTACTCAACATCATACAGGGTTCCAACCCACAGTTTAAGAAACTTTGATCTAGATAAATTCTGAGGTATCTTTCAGTTCTGACATTCTGTGTTTTATGTTCAAAGAGTCTTTTCAGCTTTAATGTTCTTATGTTGGCATCTCTCTTAGAGCTGATGGGCTATTTTTCTGAGGCTCCTTTCAGCTCTAATATTCTTTGTTCTAAGGGCCCTCCCAAATCTGGCCTTCTGTTGTTCTATGTTCTAATAGTCCTTCTGACTCTGACATTCTAAGTGGCTAGAACACCAGACCTGGAGTCAGAAAGATTCCAAACCTGACTTCAAATACTTAAAAACTGTGCTTCAATCTTTGCTTGCCTCAGCATCATTTGCAAAATAGAGATAATAGAAACTAACTCCTAGAATTGTTGCAAGGAAAAAAAAGATAATATTTGGAAAGCACTTTGTATAGAGCAGGTGTTATATAAAAGCTAGCCATTATCAGTTTTCTGTGTTCTAAGGGCCCTTAGAACTCTGACATTCTATATTCTAGGGACCCTCCTAATTCTGACATTCTATGTTCTAAGATCCCCTCAGATTTTATTTTTTTGTGTGCTTAAGTCCCTTCAAGCTCTGACAATCTCTGTTTTAAGGCCTCTCCCAATTCTGATATTTCATATTCTAAGGGCTCTCATAGCTCTGACATTCTGTGTTCTAAAGTACTTCCCAGTTGTGGCATGCTGTGTTCTAAGGTCCTTCGCAGTTCTGACATTCTATGTTCTCAGGTCCTTCTCAGATCTGACATTCTGTGTTCTAAGGTACTTCCAACACTGACATTCAGTGGTCTTCATTCCAAGGTCCTATCAAATCTCAGGTTCTTTGGTTCTGTGACCTGGAATAGCACTCCCCACCTCCAGAGTCCTTGTTCAAAGGTTTCATGCAGGAACACTCCCTGCCTCTCCTGCCTTAGACTTTGGTGAGCAGCCCCCGTATGGAAATGCTGGGACGTTCCCAACGCCTCCCTCCCTTCTCTTCCCCTCCTTCCCAAATCTGCTCCAACCTTCCTATTGCAAATGCCTTGTTTATTTCAATATCAGCCTTATTACTTTTCTGTTCATGCAAAAAAAAATTATGAAAACAGATTTAAGGGGGGAAAAAAAGTATTTAATGAGTAAAACTGTCTGCAGTTCGGTTTCCTTCCCAGGGAAAAATGGCTGTGATTTTGGCATAAGAAAAGAAAGCTCAATAGCTTCACTTCAATGCAGCTGCCAGGAGGAATACATTTAAGAGTAGACCAGAACCTTAAAATTAAACAGTATTTCTTCCCAGCAGACACTTCCTGCACTTGATTCTGTTTGGCAGGTAAATGTTCCCAGTTAAACCCAGAATTCAGCTCCAGCAGGAACAACGTGAGCAGCAGCCCCCAAAACTCCCTATCTCAGGGTATCTGAGGGCATCCTCCTCATCCTTTCAAAGCCCAAATGCCACTTCCTTCATTATGTTTTCCCAGACCACCCTCTCACCCAATGACTATCAAACAGTTTCAGCCCTAGATTCTTGAGAGGAGGCTTCTGGAGACTAAGTTCAAACATCTGGACAGAGATAGTTGGAACTAGTTCCCATTCTCTCCCTTTCATCCTTAAGGATCAATCTCAAGATGAAAAGGTCATAATTTTATAGAATCTCAGACTAGAAAGGACATGAGAAAATATCCAGTCCAAACATCTTCCTGACTACAAGAATCTCTTTAACAGCATTGCCTACCGTGTCATCCACCCTTTTCTTGAATATTTTCATTGGTATTAGTTTACCACCTAACAATGCTGTCCGCTCCATTGGCTGATTGTTAAGAAATTCTTCATTTTATTGAACCAAGATCTGTCTCCCTAACTCTATCCTCTGACATCAAATAGATAACTAGTATAAGTAAGTCCTCCTTAGGTTACTACCCAGCTAACCAGAAAGACTCCCCCAGACAGTGATTACTCCAGATTTTCAGGGTACTAGAAGTGAACCCATCCTCCTAAAGCTAGAGTTCATAAGCCCCCACTAATAGGTTTGTTTTTCGGTACTCAGCCAGATGACATTATTAACTCAAAGCAAAGGCATTTACTGAAATACCTAAGTCAGAAGATTTGCAATAGAATGTTCTTCCCTATAAACTTAGGGCTCACACTCCCACCGCCATATATTCTATTAAAGGAGAGGGTGAACAAGAACAGAGATTTTACATGTAAAGCCCACATGATAGCAACTCATATACTCTAATGCTATAGGTCCTCTGGTGTCCTCTACTACTGTATCCATATACACTGATAAAGACATTTTAATTGGATCTGCTGTCACCTGAGTACCTTCAGTAGCTGGGTCAGACATGTTGGTCCGGTAGTTGCTACTGGTATTTGCAGTAGATTTCAGCTAACCACTTAGAATAATGCCTGGCACATAGAAGGCACTGTATAATGCTTATTCCCTCCCTTTCCTTCCCTCATTCTGTATCTTGAATTCTTCACCTCTCTCTCAGAAAGTGAGTAGCATCTTCTTTGCCATCAGTATTCTGGAATAACTGCTACTCATTACATTGATCAGAAAATTTAAGTCTTTCAAATTTTCCTTTCTTTACATTATTGAATTTATATAAATTATTCTCATGTACCTCATGTTACCCTATATCAATTCATATAAATCTTCTCAGTTTTCTCTGCCCTTAGCAGAAATACTTGGCTAGCTCTTTCAGAAAGAATTAGAACCCTTACCTTAGGACCAATGGGAAGACTCCAGAGTGGGAAACCTCAGATACTTAGCTCTGAAGGCTGCCATCTCCCAAATGAAAGGATCCAGCTCTAGTCTCCATCCAGGACAATCCTCCCTCTATTCTTCCTCCTCCTCCTCCTCTTCCTCTTCTCCTCGTCCTCCTCCTTCTCTCCTCCTTCTTTTTCTCTTCCACCTCTTCCTTTTTCTTTTTCTCCTCCTCCTCCTCCTCCTCCTCCTCCTCCTCCTCCTCCTCCTCCTCCTCCTCCTCCTCCTCCTCCTCCTCCTCCTTCTCCTCCTCCTCCTCCTTCTCCTCCTCCTTCTCCTCCTCCTTCTCCTCCTCCTCCTCCTCTTCCTCCTCTTCCTCCTCCTCCTCCTCCTTCTCCTCCTCCTTCTTCTTCTTCTTCTTCTTCTTCTTCTTCTTCTTCTTCTTCTTCTTCTTCTTCTTCTTCTTCTTCTTCTTCTTCTTCTTCTTCTTCTTCTTCTTCTTCTTTTTCTTTTTCTTCTTCTTCTTCTTCTTCTTCTTCTTTTCTTCTTCTTTCTCTCTCTCTCTCTCTCTCTCTCTCTCTCTCTCTCTCTCTCTCTCTCTCTCTCTCTCTCTCCCTCCTTCCCTATCTTTCCCCCCTTGACTCTCTTCACAGAAGGTTAGAGGTTAAGGCCTATGACCTTGAATTTCCCTCTCAGATCACATGCAATCACATATATTCTATAGTCACGTACTTCTGCCACAATATGTCACTGTTGACTGGAGGGGAATAGAGAAGAGAGAGGAAGAAGAGGCAATTTCTTCCCCTTGTGCATTCTTCAGTAGGTACAAGGGTGAATCTCTAAGGATGAGAACACCCTCAAGAGGACAGTTTCTTTTCTACTGCTTCAAAGTGGGGACAAATTTGCTTATTTATCTAAGCCAATGGGTAGGTTTTTACCTATTCCAGGTCAAAACCCCTAAAAGATTAAAGAAGGAGGAAAATTACCCATTTGTACAAAAATATTTATAGCAGCTTTTTGTACTGATAAAGAACTAGAAAATAAGTTGGGAGGGTCATTAACTGGGGAAAGGCTGAACAAATTATGGTATATGCATGTAATAGAATACTATTATGCTTTATGAAATAATGAAAGAGCAGAGAAAATTGGGAAGATTTATATGAACTGATACAGAGTATCATGAGACACATGAGAACAATTTATATAAGTACAATAATGTAAAGAAAGGAAACTCTGAGAGACTTAAGTCCTCTGATCAATGTAATGACTAGCAATGATTCCGGAACACTGATGGCAAAGAAGATGCTACTCACCTTCTGAGAGAGAAGTGAAGAATTCAGGATATAGAATGAGGGAAGGAAAGGGAGGAAATAAACATTATATAGTGCCCACTATGTGCCAGACATTATTCTAAGTGCTTTAAAAATATTATTTGATCCTTAAAACAACCCTACGAGAAAGTGTTATTATTATCTTCATTTTTCAATTGAGAAACTGAAACAACGATCAAATTACTTGCCTAGGATCACAGTAAGTCTTTGAGATCAAATTTGAACTCAGATCTTCCTGACTCCAATAATCTATCCAATGAACCACCCAAGAGACATAGTTTTTAACATGACCAATGTGGGAATTTGTTTTGCTTAACTATACATATTCATTACAAAGATATTTTTCTTTTATATTCAGTAAGAGAAGGATGAGGTGAAAAGTAAAGAGAGGTTAGGACTAAGGGTCCTGTCCCCCCCTCCAAAAAATGAGAAGAGAACATAAGGAAAACCAGAAGGAATCACAGACAAGCAGGACAGCTTTGAAAGTTACATGTTAAATTTATTACATACTTTAAAAGGAAAGCAAGCTCTATATAATATTCACTATTTCATGTGCAATACTCCCCTTCTGTTCTATAATCTATATGGAAATGCTCATTTTATTTAGTATTCTTAAGTGCAGATTTTTTTTAAAGGAAAAAAAAGTCTATAAAAGTATGTTCCCTGTACCACATAAGTTGCCTTTATCCTATAATCAATACCCTATATTTTCAACAAGATGATTGAAGAACTTTGTCAATTGAATTATCATCCTGTTGCAAAGGCCCACACTATCAGGCTGTTTAGAAAACTCCTTCATACTCTGTTAGATTGTTTAGGAAAACCCTCCAATTTACTCAAAGACTTCCCCATCCACCTCTTTTATACTCTCTCCACAGTTAAAGATTGAAGAAATTCAAGTATTGTCTTTTCAAGTACCTTCCAATCATGGCTATTAAAGAATATCAGAGAGTCTGTGTGACCTAGTTTTAGATAGTCTGAAAATTAAGAGTCTTTGATGAGTATCCAGATCTACCATATCTCATGATCCTGGATATTACGCTCACCTCCAAATACATGGTTATACGAATTAAGCAAATAACTTTTTCTTTAAAAATTCTCATAGATTATCACCTATCTTGGTACATGTAAAAAACTTTCCTAACCCAAAACAATTAGAAAAGAAAAAAGAGGAAGTAAAAAATAACTGGGGGGGGGGGGAGAGAAGGGAAGGGCAAAAGAGAAAGGAAGAAGGGGAAAAGGAAAGAAGAAAGGAAGAATATGGCAAAAGTAAGGGAATAGAGAAAAAAGAAATGAGAAGGGGAAAGAGAAAACAAAAATGGAAAGGGTAAGAAGAAAGGAGAAGGGAAAGAAAAAGAGGAAAAGGGAAGGGAAGGGAAAGGCGAAAAGAAAAAGGGAAGAGGTAGGGGAAAAGAGGAAGAGGAAAGGGGAAGGAGAAAAGGAAAAGAAAGAGGAAAGGGGAACAGGAAAGGAGAGGAGGAAGAAAGGGAAGGGGAAAGAGAAAAAGAAAGGAAAGGTGAAAGAAAGGAAAAAGAAAAAGGGAAAGAGGAAGAAGAAAGAGAAAGAAAAAAAAGGGAAAAGTGAGAAGGGAAGAAGAAAAGAAAGGAGAAATAGGAAGAGAAAAGGGGAAAGGGAAAAGGAAAAAGGAAGTAGAAAAACCAGGAAAGAGAAAGAAGAAAGGAGAAGGGAAAAGAAAAGAGGGAAGAAAAAGAAGAAAGGAAGAAGAGAATAGGTAAAAGGGAGAGGGAAAGGGGAAAAGGAAGGGGAAGAGGAAGGAAAAAGGAAAAAAGAAAAAAGGGAGGCAAGAGGAGGGAAGAGAAGAGATGGAGAAGGGGATATGGACGAGAAGGGAATGGAGAATGGGAGAGGAAAAGAGAAAGAAGACAAGAAGAGTTTACCTTCAGGTGAAAAACAGATGTTTGTGTTCCAGATGAAAATTCTGCTAATGGTTTTCTTCAATGTATATACATTTCTCCAGTAGAATCCTAAAAACTCACAGAACATTCCAAATGGAGACATGGACAAAGATTTCTCCAGTGCTTCCCTTCAACTGCACAGACCACCAAAATTTCTCCATTGGATCCCTACAATGCATAAAGCATTCCAAGTATAAGTTTTTTTTTTTTTTTAAGTAATTTAAAAATTCAGAAATGCCTGAAACGCGTGCAGAGAGCCCAAAAAAAGGATTCACCACTTAGGGTTGGTAAGTCACGATTTATAGACCATCAGGCAAACTTTATCCTTAGGACATGTGGTCCCCAATAATCTCAGAGGAGCTCCTTTAACTAGGAATCTTCTGGGTGCATCAATGGGCACCGTGCCAAGGACACAGCATTCGTATTGCTCATATCGATGAACATAGTAATACAACCAAAATCAGTGCCTGAATATTCCACCATATAAAAAATAGATCAAAGAATTGGTCAGACTTAGAACAAAAACATCAGAAAATATATTGTATTCCAAAACAAAATTAAAAAATAATGAATTAAATAGAATTAAATATTTACATCTAGACTCCTTAGCGATTATATAGCCTACATCCCCATCGCTCCCAAGATCACATAGAAAGTATGTTGCAGAGGCAGATTTCAAGTCCAGATTGCCTGATTATTTCATCTAGTCCATACCATCTCCCATTAAATTGTAAGTCCACATATGAACTGGACTGGCTGACCTCTTCTCAGACACAGGAGGAGATACTTGTCCAAGTATGAGTTGGATTAGAACCCCGGCTTTTTAGAGGCGTTGGTACATGATAGGTGATTATAAAAACTTACTAATGAGCTGCTAATTAAAGACTAGTCCCTGACCTAGAGCATTAAGAATCTCGGAGACCCCCTGTGCAATTGGGGGTGGCGAGCATTCCACGGACACTGAAGGAGAAGAGTTACCAGAAGGAGACACCAGAAGGAAGACCTGAGGATCCATCTTTCAGGGGAACACACTGATTTTTCTCCAAGGAGTATAGAGAACACTGAATTTAGAGCCATAGAACTTGAATTTGAATTCTGACTCTGCCATATATTATCTCTATGACTTCACTCTTTACTCTTTTAGGTCTCAATTTTCACATCTACAAAATGAAGGCACTGAATTAATCTAGTAAAAACTTCTCGGTTTTACTTTTAAGGCTCTTCCCGATCTGGTGCCAGCCCATCCTTTCCAATTTTGTTATCTCCCTGCCCACACTTAGCAGCACGGCCAGACTGGACGTCTATAAACAAGACCCTCCATTTCCCATCTCTGGGCCTTTGCCAACAGCTGTCCCTCATGCCTAGAAAGTATTTCCTTCTTTCTTCCACCTTTTAGAGGTCTTATTTTCTTCGAAATTCACCTCAAATGCCACCTCCTGCATAAAACCTTTCCTGATGGGCCTTTCAAGCCCCCAGTGCCTTCTCTCCTCCTCCAGGAAAACAAAAGTTATATCTTATTTATTTCATCCATACCAAGGTGCACACAGCTAGATTCACTTAGTGAACAATGAATCCCTGAAGTAGTGACATTATTCAAATTCACATTGCTTATTTTCATTGAGCTGCAGCCAATTACTATAGTTCACCTAATTATAACTTTGAATATTGAGAATTGGAATACAGGTGACCCCTTCAGGAGATTCATTATTCATACTAATTGGATCTAGCTATAATCATATATGCATATATTGTCTTTCCCTCTGATTAAATGTAAGCTCCTTAAGGACAAGAAATGGTATAATTTTTTTACTTTTTACCTACAGCATCTAGAACAATATATGATATATAATAGACACTTAATGTCTCCAAAGTCACAGCTAGCTCTAAATTCATATGATCCATGAGTGTGTGTGTGTGTTGTTGTTGTTGTTGTTGTTGTTTACTAAGCCCTAACCCCAGTGCTAGAGCCAACTTCAACTAGAGCTAGGGGTGTACTAGAGCCAACTTAAATTTGTTCAGGAAAGTAAATTGTTGAATTTTCAGCGTGAGCATTTACATCTTGGAAATAAGCAAATTCTACATATTAGGCCTTCATTTGTTCTGTTGATTGCCTAGACTTAAGAGACTGGTGGACAAAATACTAATTAATGCAAATTCAAATTCAAATTATGCTAAGTGTAGCCCCACCCAAGCTGATTGTTAAACATTTACCATCTCCAATTTATTCAGGAAAGTAGATTGTTAAAAGTGAGCATTTTACACCTTGGAAGTTGGCAAACTCTAAGTGCTGAGACTTGATTAGTTTTGTAGATTGTCTAGACTTAAGAAAGTGATGGAGAAAATGTTAATAAATGCACATTAAAATTCAAAATGTGTGGGAGTTATTTTCCTCCTCTCCCCCCCCCCCCCAAGCTGGTTGTTAAATGTTTATCAGCACTTGTCTCCTGATGGGGGAAATACAGTTCTAAACTTGACACTAACTTTCCATATCCTGATAAATGGTCTTATCTAGCCCCAGGATAAGCCCTCTTGTCAATACTTTAATCTCCCATCCTCCAAATCACTGCTCCCATTTATAAACTGAGGCCTTCAAACACCTTCTCCCTCCTTCCTGATCCTTACCTCCTCCCAGCCAAAACTCAGTATTCTATATAATAGAGTTCTAGATACTTTAAAAGCTCTTTCCTTACAACAAACCTGTGAGGGAAACAATGGCAACGATAATTGGGATTTCTATATTATTTTAAGGATAACAAAGCATTTTATTACAGCCAAGCTATGAGTTAGGCAGAGTATATGTTCTCATACCCATTTTAGAGATAAGGCAACAGAGGCTCACATAGATAGGCAAAGTGAACTAGGTCAAAAATAAATTATCTGACTATAATACCAATGTTCTTTCCAGAATGTCTAGGATAGACCCATCACACAGATCAAGAAACTGAGATTCACAGAAGGGACGTCACTCACCTAATATCACGTGGGTAGGAAGCAGCAGAGCCAAAATTCCAAATAAGGTCTCCAGATTCCAAGCCCAGGGCTCTTTCCATTAATCCACGTTGCCCTTTGAAGGAAGAACCAAGTTATACCATGTACAGCTGTATAAGCAGGGACAAAATGTTAACAAAATAGCCAACCCAGGGACAAACGGCTGCTTCCTAAAGTTTTCATTCTATTCTGGCCTGGCTAGCTCCCGGTGCCCATGCCTGCCTGCTCTGAGCCCCCCTGGCCTCTAGCATTGCTCAGTTCCACTTCACCTGCTTCTCTAATTGGGTCTTTACTCATCCACCAGCTTCTAGTTTCAAAATACTGCCTTTATAATATACATTTTGTCTCTCCCAATGTAAGCTCCTTGAGGGAAAAACACCAATTTTTTCTTTGAATTCCCAAAATTTAGCATAGTACCTAACACAATACTAACACACAGTAGGCACTAAATAATTGCTTGTTAATTGACTGCCAGGGGCCAATCATTCAAACTCACTACAATTCAGTTTCTTCATTTGTAAAATGGCACTCTGAAGATCTATATTTTCTGTTCTCATATTATATGTTCTAAGACCCCCTTTTAGTTCTGAGACTCCCTGTTCTAAAGGCCCTTTCATCTGTGACATTCTTTTTTTCAAGGGCCCTCCCAGCTCTGACATCCTGGGTTCTAAGGGCCCTCCCAGCTCTGACCTGGGTTCTAAGGGCCCTCCCAGCTCTGACATCCTGGGTTCTAAGGGCCCTCCTAGCTCTGACATCCCGTATTCTAAGGGCCTTCCAGCTCTGACATCCCGTGTTCTAAGAACCTCCCAGCTCTGACATCTTGTGTTCTAAGGGCCTTCCCAGCTCTGACCTCCTGTGTTCTAAGAACCTCCCAGCTCTGACCTCCTGTGTTCTAAGGGCCCTCCCAGCTCTGACATCCTGGGTTCTAAGGGCCCTCCCAGCTCTGACCTCCTGGGTTCTAAGGGCCCTCCCAGCTCTGATCTCCTGGGTTCTAAGGACCTTCCAGCTCTGACATCCCGTGTTCTAAGAACCTCCCAGCTCTGACATCTTGTGTTCTAAGGGCCCTCCCAGCTCTGACCTCCTGTGTTCTAAGGGCCCTCCCAGCTCTGACATCCCCTGTTCTAAGGGCCCTCCCAGCTCTGACCTCCTGTGTTCTAAGGGCCCTCCCAGCTCTGACATCCTGGGTTCTAAGGGCCTTCCCAGCTCTGACCTCCTGTGTTCTAAGAACCTCCCAGCTCTGACATCCTGGGTTCTAAGGGCCCTCCTAGCTCTGACATCCCAGGTTCTAAAGGCCCTCCCAGCTCTGACATCCCGTGTTCTAAGAACCTCCCAGCTCTGACATCTTGTGTTCTAAGGGCCCTCCCAGCTCTGACATCCTGGGTTCTAAGGGCCCTCCCAGCTCTGACCTCCTGGGTTCTAAGGGCCCTCCCAGCTCTGACATCCTGTGTTCTAAGAACCTCCCATCTCTGACATTCTGTGTTCTAAGGGTCCTCCCAGCTCTGACCCCCTGTGTTCTAAGGTCCCTCCCAGCTCTGACATTCTCTGTTCTAAGGACTCTCCCACACCCAATATTCTTTGTTCTAAAGCCCCTTTTGTCTCTACCATTCTATGTTCAAAGACTACTATTGTCACATACATACCCTCCCCCGAGCCTTTCTAAGATTCTCTGTTCTAGGACCCCTTCTACTCCAGTGTCCAGTGACTCTCTAATTCCCTACAAAGGATTGGCGAAGCAGAAGCATGTTGTGAGGAGACAGCTGTCAAGGCTGAGATGAGAATCCTGGATCTCACGCCTAAAGTTCTGCCTCTGGATACTGTAGCAATTCTATTTTTTCTCTGCCAACTGCACATGGCTGTTATTGGACCACTGTGCATCCTAAAGCTCGCCTTCACGAGAGCGGCCACGGCAGCAGAGCGCTCCACCGTGGAGTGTTAGGGCTGCTCAGGGCTTGGCATTTTGGTTTTTATGAGAGAGTCTTTAAGCTAGAATCTGCTGTCATGCTGGCTCTGTGCCGAGAGACGATGGACAGGGAAAAGTCCATAGAGGAACCCTCTCCTACAATGAAGACCCAGACTAGGGAAAAGGAGCGAGTGCCAGGGGCCAGAGTTTATGGACATTGCAGATTCTGAGCATCACTGCTGGCAAAGACAGAAGAGTGCAGAGTAGGACTTTCTGTATGAACTTGGTATGTGGGGGGGGGGTCAAAGTGAAAAGCATTTGCAAAATCCTAGGGAATAGGGGGATATTTCTGCAAATTCCCTAGTCCAGAAGCTCCCCCCCACCAGTCTACCAGACCTCTATACAATCTCCTTCCCTCCACCATTTGTTTTTGGGGGAATAAATCACACATCACAATTACACACATAAAACTTTACCCACATGTATGCAAAGTCAAAAAGACACACATGTACACAAGGAGATTTACTGCCCATGCATGTGAGCCTACACACACACACACACACACACACACACACACACACACACACACACACACACACCCTTCAATGGAAATATTCCATTATCATACAATTTTACCTAGAACCACCAATGGACACATATAAATTCACAAAGCTCTAAAAACACACGTCCACAAACAGGACAAATGTATATTTATTTACATGTGTCCCACAGAGAGATAGTCCAAGGCACAGAGATCTACACTGACACACACAAACACTTAGGGTCATAGAAATGTTATTAAACTCCCATAGACTCACAATCCCCAAGATCCAATTAGAGCTTATTACTGCACAAAGAATCCTAAATACAGAGCTGGAAGAAAACTTAGAGGTCAGAGCATTTTACAGATAAGGAAACTGAGGCCCAAGGAGAACTTACCCAAGATCACAAATGTAGCAAGTGTCTGGAACAGAATTCAAACTCTGGCTTCCATGACTCTAAATGCAAAATCCTCTCCTCTCCTTCATCTGTTTACAGGCACACTGTAGTTACACATATAAACAACAGAGATAAAAGTAAACACACAGAGGAGCACATAGACACACCCCTATTTCATTGTTCTATATTTGTCAAGGGAAAGAGACGGTTACCCTAAACTCCATCACCTTTCTTAATCCCTCATCTCAGCCCCACTCTTGTCAAGTTGTTCTTGCTGGCCCCACAGGGACATAGCCCTAATTATACCCTTCTTACTTCCA